>NC_091118.1:137966740-138266740 GCF_040183065.1 Periplaneta americana
TCCTCATAGATTACCTGACATTTGCCTTACGGTTGGGGAAAACCTCAGAAAAAATTCAACTAGGTAAGGAGCCCAAGTGAAAATCGAACATACTCCCGAGCGCAACTCCGAATCAGCAGGCAAGCGCCTCAGCCGATCGAGCTACGCCGGTGGCTATGAGCGAACTATGCTCGTGTGAAAGGAGATTCGCAACCGAGAACCAAGGTTATTGCACTTCCACCAGTATAAGCTACTAAAAACTGTAGGCTACTTTTATGTCCCATGTTAGAAAGGTTTTTATTTATTTATTTTGATTTATTTTTTATTATCATTTTTCTTTTTGTAGAAATCTTTCTGACATTGACAAGGAAGCTTTATTAACGAATTGTTCCAAAACTCTTAAACCATAAGAACTAATTAAAATCTAAATACTGATTGAAAAATCTCATGTCGCTTGCTTATTTCACTCATAATGTGAATAGATCGAATCTTGTACTTTGGACATGGTAACGAATAGAAAATGGAGAGTGGGCGAAGATCGTTACATGTTTTCAGTAATTATGTAACCATGAAGTGGAACAAAAAACAGGAGATAAACATCAACGGCAGAAGACTAACAAATCTACGCTTCGCAGATGACATCATTCTGTTCGCCAGATCAGCGCAAGCACTTCAAGAGATGGTAAACGAACTAAACACCCAGAGTAAGGCCATAGGTCTGACAATGAACAGCGACAAAACGAAAATAATGACCAATGGACAACAAACTCCAGTACAACTGGACGACGCCTCTGAATATAAGTTCTTAGGACAACATGTATCCTTCAAGCAGAACACCGACATAGAAATAAAAAGAAGAATAACATTGGCTTGGAAGGCGTTCTGGAGTTAAAATTCATATCGTTGGACAAAGCAATCAGCCGTAAACTAAGGTTCGAGACTCTAGAGACCTGTATCCTACCAGTAATCCTATACGGGTGTCAGACATGGGCTCTGTCTACAAAGCAATATGCAGCTATCCAAACTTGCCAGAAAAAGATGCAGAGGAAAATATTAGGAGTCACTGTAAAAGACAAGCTCCCTAACGACAGTCTACAAAAACTGGCCAACACATCCGATGCAGCAGAACGTGCCATAATGGAAATGGGGGGGGGGACACGTGACGAGAATGGAGCACTCAAGATGGACGCACGCGACCACCATGTGGGACCCATACATCGGAAGAAGGAACCAGGGAAGAAGGGAAGACCATGACTAGATGGGTGGATATGTTTGTGAAGACGACGGGTAAACAGTGGTCAAGAAAAGCAAGGAACAGATCTCGAACTAATACGAACTAGAAATAGTTAAGAGTGTTACAGTGTATAGTGTTAATAGGTTACAATGATGACTCGTGCTAGATAGTATACATTAGTTTTAAAGGTATACAGACCGACAAAGAGAGATCTCGCCTGGAATGGCTCACCAGGCGAGTAATAACGAGCCACCCCCTTTTATAGGAGGCCTTTGCCCTTCACGGTACATAATGGCTAAATTAATTAATTAATTAATTAATTCCTTCATTCATGTAACAATGTGTAAAATATTAAATAGGAATAAAATAATTTGCATGGAGAGAACGCCCTCTGTCTACTCTTTAATTTACATACTGTATAAGTTTGTCTTGTCTGAGTAATTAATTACCGACTTTCTTTTTGTGTCTAGCACAGAGTCGTAGATAAATGTTATTGAACGTTAAAATTGCACTAGACTTTTATTTTGTTGTTTTTTGCGTGTTATATTCCATATTCACAAATTTCAACTCGTACATCGTTTTACAGCCTATATATTTTGTTAATTCGTATAATTCTAACATGAAATAAGTTTCGAATTTCCTATACTCAAGCGTGAAAACCAAATCACATCACACTTCACAAGTGACTTATCGTGTCAGCACCAGATTCTCTCTGACAACATACAAATCCTTTACCCGTGAGATCTGAGAATTCAGTAACAGTAAGTGAAGCAGACCATTTCAATTAAATCTTAGGGGCTATGAAGGTATATGTATTTGCTTTCAGTAAGCATGTGAGTATCCCATTGCGATTGTCTGATATCCTTGGGATATTCGTTTTGTTTGTTCATCAGATGGTTCTTCATCTGTTCGTTTTAAGAGTTATCAGGACTGTTTCCACAATCCTAGTAACACTTTTTCTGTAGCATAATATTACATCGAATTCAGATTTTCGCCAGCCGTGTCTGTGGCTACAGTGCTAGAGTGCTGGCCTTTCGTTCAGGAGGCTAGGGTTCGATCCCGGCCTCGTCGTGATGGAATTTCTGGTGGACAAAGCATTCGTTGCAGAGGATTTTTCTCGGGGTACTTCCGCTTCTATCATTCCACCAACACTCTCCACCTCCCCCCTAAATTCATCTATCATCCGCAGTAATAAATATAGGCTGAGGTGAAGTCTCGGGGGTAGAATGGATTTTTGATGCTGATATAGGAAGGGCTTGGGGCTCCTGGCCCCTGGGGCTTGTCAGGCTACTCGCATGCGGACCAGACCCGATTCTTTCAGGGGCTGAGGCAGGATGGCCCACATGTCAGCCGACGATGTCAAGAAGGACTTGGAATTCCGAGTCCCTGGGACTAGTCAGGCTACTCGTCCTCGAAGCGGGACCTTGCTCTATTTGGGACTGAGGTAGGATGGTGTACCCGGATCCAGCCCATGTAAAAGCCAAGCCAAGCATATAGTACGTCCGCTCAAATGAGAGCCACTTGCACCTATCTTGAGCGGGAGGCTTCAGGTGTTTCAGTTTTGAAGCACGCGGCTGGTTGTTGGTACGCCAGCGCTGTTGACAGATCTGAGTCGGTGCTCCGAGAACAAGTTCATATAGTATTCGGTTTCAGAGCCCGCAAATATAATGCAGCTAGCTCAGAACAAGGCAGAGGATCGTAAGTGTGTATTGTGGCTTTTGTGTTCCATATAATATAAATCAAAAATAAAATAGCTCCAACGTCAAATAAACTTCTTAATGCATTGCGTAATAAAACACAAGCTAACCAAAGTGAGTTTCCGTATCAAAGAAATGCTTTAATGGAACTATTACATTCAATGGGGTTTAAATATAAAATTCATGGATCTCAACTAGCAGCAATGGAATCATTACGAATACGGATGTGGCGTTCCTCGTATTTACGGAATATAGAGTATTATCGACAACTGGGTAATGAAGAAGTATACTTAGACGAAACATGGTATGATACCCAGGACGGTGTAATGTGTTGTTGGTCAGATGGGTCAAGTTATTGTGATGACAATTTTTCTTCAGATAAAGGACAACGAATAGTAATTTTACATGCGGGAGGAAGAAATGGTTTCATTCCAGGAGCATTATCCGTTACCCACCAAAGTATGTGTGATGCCCCGGCTGATTGTCGTGGGACTATGAATTCTAAAATCTTTTAAGTATGGTTTGAGGAATGTTTGCTAAAACGACTGTAAGAACCGTCTGTCATCATTATGGTTAATGCCCCATACCATTTCCATATTGTGAATTCTGTACCTACCACAAGATCAACAATAGATGCCATTAAAACGTGAAAATAACATCTCTTTGCCCACGCCAGTCCCAACAACAAAGTTACATCGGCTACAAGAGATAAAATGTGGCCATTACAGAAAAAATATGTATGTAATTGACGAACTATCACCGAAATACGGCCATGTTGTACTACGACTGCCTCCCTCCCACAATTGCCATAGAATTCGTTTGGTCGGAACTGAGGAGAAATGTCCGGTCAGAAAATGGAATGGGAAACAAATCTGTTCAAGAAGTACGTGATTTGATAGTAAATATGATGGATGACATAAATAAAGCATTAGGTGAAGTATATTGAAAACATGTAAAGACAAAAGAAAGTGATTATCGCTCCTTAGAAGCTAGGTTGGATTCTTGTGTAATTGACTTAAATAGTGACTCAACGGACTCTGAATAGGAGGTGTTTGTCTTTATTGCTGTATTTACAAGACGCATACGAAGGTTCACTCCAGTCTTCAGAAGGGAGAGATGGCAACGCAGCGTTGTTTACATGGAACCTGTTCGGAGTCGCGTGCCTACTTGACCCCTGCGGTAAGTGTGTCCAATCGCACGTTCCAAGTGGCTCTCATTTGAGCGGACGTAATATACTATACTATTGTATACTGGCACGCTGAGCAGGAGTCAAGGCCTTAACTTATAATCCTCGTATGTTTTGGATGTTTTTCAATATATGTATCTGAAGATTCATCAGAAGACTTGGGTTTAAACGGAAGAAGCAAATTAAGTTCAGGCATTCGTGATGAAAATAACAAATACGGAGTACTGCCTTCACCTGTCTTCGGAGAAAGATTTTTTATTTTATTTCAAATGGCAGGTTGACACGATTGTATCATTAACGTAAGCAACCTCGAAAAAACGTATTAATAAGAATTCATAAAATTGTAATTGGTTATTTTACGACGCTTCATCAACTGCTAAGGTTATCTAGCGTCTGAATGAGATGAAGGTAATAATACCAGTGAAATGAGTCCAGAGTCCAGCACCGAAAGTTACCCAGAAAAATAAAATAAGACAAAATATAATGAAATTTAGTTATACAATGAAAATAGGTCTGGCCCCAGAACAATTTTTTCTTTGAAATTATTCAAGTCTGCTTCACAGGGAGCTTATACCTGAAAGCCAAACTTTCATTATTGTTATTGTTACTGTTATTAATATTATTCCATTGTTTTCTGTATTGATGGTATTTATATTTGTTCTACTATATGGAATTAAAATCTGGATGATGAAATAACGCGATGAAAAAAAAAAAAGATTGCAACCATCTAAAGTGATGTTTACTCGAAAAACAGAAAGGTTACACACAATTCACCCATAAAAAATTACAGTATTCAAGAAAATTGAAATTGACGTTATCTGAAGAAACAAATTCAAAACTACAAAAACAAATTCTTACAGCATGTTTTTCGAAAGAACACGAACAGGGTCCCTTTACAAAATATGATAAATTATAATCTTACTGGTTGTACAGGTCTGTTAGATCGAGTAGTTTGTGATGGTTAATGATGGTAGTGAGAAAACATTTTCTGGAAAAAAATATATTGGAAAACTTTATGGAAAATTTTCCAAATAAAAAAATCGCGTCAAATTTTCGTTCTTACATCACGAGTGAAAAGTAAATATGTAGGATAATTTGAAAACTAGAAGAGGAATAACAGAAGTGACAAAGGAATTAAATAAGGCGGTTTACATATCATATTGAAAAAGTTTTAATAAATGGCTTCGTCCCAGCTCTTCAAATGTCTAATATTCTGTTAGAAGAAAGAGATAAGTACTATTTGTTTTCCTGCGGCGGGAGACGTTTTTAATAGAACTCGTAAAGTCGTCGTCTCTTTGAACTTCTGTCATATATTAAGACACAAAATCGATAGCGTCACTATTCTGAGTGAGGAAAGAAAGTTTGCAAGCGGAAGGCAGAGCACGGATGTTTGTTTCTGTTAAGGTGATCTCTGCTGTGATCCTGCCTGCGGATTGCTCTTCCCCCCCCTCCCCCTCACTCTACAGAAAATTTATGTCATTTCCTAGAGGATTTGTCTTGTATTCAGACATGAAAACGAAGTTACGTCTTTGGGAACGAGGACAGTTTAGGGGTAATAAAGTATGGGGAGAATGTAGGATCGCCAGAAAGTCGATTATCCGCCTTTCCTCGACAGCAAATGTTCTGATTCTTGGTATTACTCGACCGAGGCGAGTGGAGCCGCGGGCGTAATGTGAACTATAGCGATGCGGCATTACGAATGCAGGAGCAGTAGCGCCACGGCTCCTGGCTGCAGGACTCCACTGGCCTCGGTCGAGTAATAACCAAAGACCGAAAGTTTAGGCATTATGAATCATTAAAATAGGCAGACAAATAAGCATCATAAATAGCTAAAATAGGCAAGCAAAAAAGGCATTATAAATAGATAAAATACGCAATAAAAGGCAATTACAAAAACCTTGCACTAGACCCCCAACTTTGCACTTTCCATAAAGGGATTTCGGCAGCCAGAAAAGCTTTACATAAGTCGAATGCAAATTGAGATTTTCGACTCGATGTTGCAATTACTGTTGGAAGCAAAGAAATCTTCTTCCCAGTAGCCTTGGAAAGTGCATTTTTGTGTTTGGTTGTACTGATATGTTGCAATATGAAATATATAGCTATAGTCGTGTCGCTGTTATTTCCGGTGTGCTTACGTCTTAGGAAGTGAAGGCTCTATAAAGTCTAGGTAGGTAGTATCGTTCGCCATTTTTATTCTTTCGTCGCCTAGCTACCAGATGAGGAATCTATTTGCTTCACCGTTAAACATTATCATGTTGTAGCTCCTATGATAATAAATCAAACGCACTGTAATTGAGCAAATAATTGAGCGGAAAAGAACGTTCTGGTGTGATTTCTGCGAACTCCAACGAAAGAGCCAAAATGGCGGGCGATTATATTAAGTATTTATAGAGCCTTAGGAAATTCATTACATCATCAATAGCGAATGACAAGACGCACACGTTTAAATGTAGCCGACCTGCATCGTGATTGGCTGCCGGAAATAAGAGCGACGGGACTATAGCTGCAACAACGTCGCAATGAAAACTGAAAGAAAAATAACTGTTAAAAATAACGTTAGACCCGCACTCATTGTTGCCTTGTCAAATAAACACAAACGATAATTAAAACGCTTACTCTTATACATTTTTGCACGGCAGCACTCATTGTTGCAAAGAGAATATGAACTGACTGAAAGAATAATATAGATTCGGTGAAGTAACTTTCATTGTAGCGGTTATAGGAATAAATTAAAATATACCTGTAGGCAATTTTTAATAACACATTAATAATTAATAGATAAATAATTAAATAAAAGCAAAAAAAAAAACATTTATTTTGTAAATTAAGCATTATACTTAAAAAGGCAGAAAAGGGCAACATAAAACTATGACGTTTCAATCACAAAGGTATAATTCGTACAGATTTACATTCAAAATGAAGATAGATTTAACACATTTAAAAAGGTATTCTGCCTAAGTCCCAGCCTCTGGTAATAACAGATTAGCGTGAACTTGGTGAAGTCATTGGCTGTATTAATCCGCACCATTCGAAGCGTTAGACAGGATGAACTAGCAGCAACTTAGCCTACTCGAGGTAGGGTTACACAATATATTATGTTTGTCGCCTTGTTCGTTCTTATTTATAATCTTCCTGTCTTTGCTTCCCTACTCACATGTTCTATATCATATTCCTTCTCTCTATCAGTTCTTTCTCTTCTGTTTTTTCTTCAGTCTCTCTTTATAAGTTCTTTTTCTTTCATTAGTTTCCTTCCTGTCCCTCCTCACTAGGATCCTGCGTTTGGTTACCTAGAGCAGCGGTCATCACAACACTGCACTCTCGGGCTAGCGTCTCTTACCCGCGGACAAGACACTGTCCTAGCGTGTATTCGTGGCTGCTGGCTGGTATGCTCTCTCTCTATCCCTTGTGCATGACGGAGCATTTCAGGGAGTGCTGACCTAGAGGCTCCGAGAAGTCTGCAACATTACACGTATGTACAGAGTATAGCGCGGCAAACACACTTCAGGCCTTCAGTGAACATGCCAAAACAAAACAAAACTAGGCGCTTGGAGATCAGTGCTGTAATAGAAGTATTTGGTAGCGAGCACTTCATTAGGAAACGAGAAAATGTATTTTATAGGGAAGAAGGAGATATTTTTTTCATTCGAAACTTTTAAAATGCTTACAATCACTCGTAATGTGTAGAGACTCGTGAAGCAAGTAGTTAGTGTAAATAATTTTGTTTGTGATATATTTTATTATTGTAATTTTCACCATTTTTATTTATTTGTGGAATTATTTATAGATGTGTACGTGCCCAATTACAACATTCACGTGTAAAACAAGTAGGTCTGTTCATAATTAATTTCTACAATCTGGCATTAGAGACGGTAATACATGGAGGCAAAGAACCTATAAACATTTCTAAATGAACAGAAGTTTAAACATCATGTCCGAAATATATTTTACATATTTCAATATTAACTCATTTTCAATTGTGAATATTTAAATATGAATCCTTTCAATAACTTATATTATTTACTTCTAAACTCATTTTCATTTCGATAAAATACTGTATATGTACTTATTTTAAAAAATTAACTTTAAATACCCAAAACCCTCTAAGTAGAAGAAAAATAATGAACACTGGTTGTTATTTCTTGGATGAAAAATATATTGTGAAACAAAAAGGAGGCATAGCCTATTATCTAGAATTTAGATGCGTCCTACGTATTGTGAGAATAATTCTCTGTTGCCCATAAGGTGGTTTTAAATAAATATTTTGTTTGTTATTAAATCCACGTGACAATATATTTTGTACGTGAGTAGTATTCTTATTGTCAGTGCCTATACGAATAAGCAGATGTAAACACAGGAAACGGAGCGGGGAGACGACTCAGAACTCCCATTTCCAAACGCAGCTAGTAGGTCTATAATAATAATAATAATAATAATAATAATAATAATAATAATAATAATAATAATAATAATAATGTACTACGCGACCAAGGCGGGAACCGTTTTGTTTGGTGGCGCTGCGATTCGCTTCACAACACAGGCCGTGTTGTAAAGTCCACATCAAATGCAAAATGAAGCACATGCTGAACTGCGCTCTTGTTTCAATATTATTATTAACACGCTTTATATGTTATATGTTAGTTAGTTAACTTTATTGTTTCGTTTTATTTTATCATATGCTTACACACATAGGAATCTATTCAGAAAACACACCACAACATCAGTGTTCGTAAAGAAGGGAACATGAATCGAAAGTAACGGAAACTAAAAATAGGTACTGTCTTTTATACAATATTGCATTTGATACACATTTATTACCTTAGCAGTTTAAAGTGGTCGGACTTCGGACATCATATATGAGGAAAGCACCCGGTATAAAACCATCACTACCACGAGCATGGGCTACTGTAAGTCGTTGACCTGCACTGCTATTTGTATAAACTCCTGACAAGTTTACGTCTTGCCAACATTTGTGGACAGTGTAATGGGTATGGAACCATGTTTCGTCCAGGTAAATAACGGGCTACTGTATCAGAGCGTTCTATTAGATATTTTCTTTTATCTTAACATTTTTTGATTGCAAACCCTATGGATAGTATGAGATTTCGTAAAGTTTCCTTGCACCCTGTAAAACCTATCTCTCTCTCTTACAAAATTTATGCAACTTTCCTAACGTTGAAAAAACTTTGTAGAGACTATAATATTTATGAACTTCTCTTCTTATGATACATTTGTCCATGTCGTCTAATTCAACTTTACTTGCAGGAGGTCGTCTAACTTTGTTTGGTGTCGATATTTCTACACCCTTGTCCTCACATTCTTTACCTTCCTTTCTAATCCTACTAATTGTTTCCTTATTTAACTTCACAATAGCTGCAGCACTCTCTGTTGTCTTCGATTGAGGTAAGAATAAACCAGTTGTCTTTTCTACATCAGAAAACTTTATGGCATTATAAATAATGCTCCGCGCTTGGCTACAAAACACACGTCTTCCTACACGCGGCATTGCGACCAGATTCAAACGCTAGGCATTGGATGTGACGACACTCCAGCAGTAAACATGTGCAGCGAGCACGGAGTTCCTCATTCTGCCACGACGAGCCCCTCCTTGGTCGTGTAGTAACTCTTAGTTTTCGTCTTCTGAGAATTAAAATAATTAAATACTTTTGAGCTAGAAAAACTGAAAGTAAATTTTCTTCATAATATGTGCTACAAATGTAATATAGCAAAACTAATAGTAAGAAGAATAAAATTTAAAAATAAGGAACACCTTTTCTCTTGTCATTTTGAAAACCACCTAGTTAGTTATAAACTAAAAAACAAAATACTTTCCTCATTTCTTGTTGCTACACTAATCTTCCTCAGTAGTTGCTTCATCAGATATTGTAGACTCTGGATTCACTGGTTCAGAACTAGTGAACTTAAGATTTCATCTTACATTACAAGTTTATCCAACCTTTCAGGACACAGTCTATTTCTGAGTTTTGTATGAATGTTGCCATGAGCGGAAAAAGTTTCGTTTGCATGCAGCCGAAGAAGGTGGCACATTTAATATTTGCGAAGCAATTGAATATAAAGTCTGTCCAAAACATTATCCTTTCCACCACAGATTACTGTTTCAAAATGATTCCAAATGCTTGAACAAGGATTGTACTCACGCTCGTACACAGTACAGTATCACGACAGGACTGGTTACGGACTACAAGCGCAGCACTGAACTGATCCACCAGCTGTATTATGGATTTGTGTACAAACAAGCCATCCAACGACCAGCAGCATACACCAACAACCCTAGCGCCTAGCACACAGAAGTCAAACGCCCGGATGTGTATGTAAAATGGATGGCATATATGATGTTTGGAATGCATTCAATAAATCCAATTAATCCTAGTAAATAGGGTATTAAACCCATAAAAACCAATGTATATGAATTTAAACGGATTAAAACAGTTTTTTTTACATCACCCAACGAATCTATTTTTACTTTTTTCCCTTTTGTTCTCTCTTTATTAGGTCTTTTCCTTTGTGTCTTTCTTTATCAGTATTTATTCCATTCTCTTTCTCCTTCTCTCTGCCGTTGCTTTCTTTCTATTTATTAGTTATTTCTCTTTTCGCTCTTTGTTTCAGTTTATTGGCTGCCTTTTTTCTGTTTTCCTCTCCTTTTATCTAATTTTTCTTGTCATTTTCTTTTTGTATCTACTTTATTCTATTCTTTCTCTTACTCCTGCTTTCTTTATTTTCTTTGTCAGGTTTTATTATATATTGTTTGTTTCTTCTTTCCTTTATTATTTATCATTTTTGCTACCTTCAACGGGTCCATTGTCTTTCTTGCTTATCGCTACTCTACATATCTTTCAGTCGTTCCCTGTGATCTTTCAGTTATGATGCCAGCTGTTGGATCTGATATCCGCGGGTTTAAACTTGACTAAGGATGATGAAATCCTTAACATGACTTCCCCAGGAGGGAACTAAAGCTGTGATTACCATGTTTAATTTAAATTCCTGCGTTCATTTACCGAATATTTTATAAAATATCTCGCGATACAAGTTTCACGAATTAGATTAAGTGTGAGATAAACTGAGTTCGATTCCTGACATGGAAATACAAATTTACTTCTTTCTTGGTGTATAGTACTACACTAATTGAGGGGCTTAGAACAAAAAGCAGGTGAGTGACATTATTAAAAAAAATGAGATAAGTGCGTGTTGTGATAGCCCAAAAGGATGTTTCTTTGGGATAAAATCAGGTAAGTGATCACACTGTGCAGTGCTGCTATATGGGCATCATTTCACCAAACTCGTGTATAATATTTCATTGCATGTAGAACTTTAACTGTAATTTCCTCAAAACTAGGTTTCCGTGACTTACCTGCTTTTTGTTCTAAGCCCCTCAATTGTACTATTCCTTTAGTTGTTTGATTATATTCATATGTATTTTTTTAAGTTAATACATGTATACCGGAATTTATTTTCCTGTTTGTAATTATATTCATATGTACTAAATATGTATTATTATTATTATTATTATTATTATTATTATTATTATTATTATTATTATTATTAAGTTAATACTTGTATACCGGTATTTATTTTCCTGTATGTGCTTTGATCCTGGTCGAGTGAAAGAGAAGGCCTGAAGATCTTAATTCTGCCAGGGAAAATAAAACTATTATTATTTGTTATTATTATAGTAAAAATGGATTTGAGGTAGGTGGGATATGATGATAGAGACTGGATTGGTCTTGCTCAGGATAGGGACCTATGGCGGGCTTATGTGTGGGCGGCAATGAGCCTCCACGTTCCTTAAAAGCCAGTAAGTAAGTATTATTATAGTAAAATGTAGAAATGGTCGTATAACGAAAATACTTTAACATTATGGAATGTGTACCAACATCAGTAAATTTCTATTCGATATGACCTTTATTGCATAGGCTTATATTTTGTATTATAAAACTTTATTCAGATATCGCTATTGGGCATGTAAATTGATATACCTACGCTATTCCATTTTAATTTAGTTGTGGTTTGAATGATACATTTAGATGTATTGAAGTTCGTGAGTCATTTATAAACATTGGCATGAGTTACGAGCTAATGGAATATTTAAAAAGAAATTAATTTGTTTTGGTAAATACTTCAAAACGGATGGGAGGTAAAGAAAGGGCGAGAGTTACAGAGCGAGACAGAGATAGAGACAAAATTCTCAATTGTTCAATTAATTTTTATATCCTACAGCGTTTCATTAAATATATTATATTAATATATTTCCTGTTTAATTAAGTTAAAAATAAAAATAAAAAACTTATAAGTAGCAATAGCACATCTGTGTGTGTGTACAGTTCAGTCAAATATATGGTGATCTATCATCAGAATAGACCATGTCTAAACCAGTCATGTCAATTGATGCCCATAAGCGCAAGCGCTCGCTTTAGAGTTCAGTGTGCCTGTAACTCTTGTTGGCAGATTAGACAAGAACACACCAGAGAAATTAATTGAAGAACAGAAATAATTAATAAAGAAACACAAGTAAATGAAATAACTGAATTGTGTAGGCTCTATTGTTTGTTATAATTAGTTACTAATGTAATGCTTTCCTGTTCAGTGCAATTTTCTATTTACATTTCATTACTTTTTATATACTACTATATTTTGAATTGAAAATAAGCTATTTTATAATCATACTAATACAGTTGCTAATTACTAATAAATCAATTGCAATTAATTACAAGAAAATTATTTATGTTCCGTATAATATAATATTATGTTCTACACAGTGTCATTCACGACTAATATCTATGTAAATAATACTTCTTCTGCTAATGAACAGTACTTAGTATTTCCCTTCACGAAACTTCAGTTCCAGACATTGTAACCATTACACAGAAATGCAGTACCAATAAAATTATTAAAAGTGTTAAAATGAGACTATAGTATGTTGGAAAGTAAGGGAAACAAGCATCTGATGGATCAAACATGGCGGCCTCTCTGCATACAGGCGCACTACTGAGTGTTCATTTAAAAGTGTGTCATGACGTCACTGTTGATGAGTCAGCGATTTGAAGCGAGTTTCAGCTTTTCTGTCAGAGAAGTTGCGTATTAATCAAGGCGTTCAATCTGAACTTGAGAACGTGTACGGTATAACTTGAACGTCGTAGCAACAGATGGCGGTCAGTACGGTGTGTGTGCTACCATAACCTCTTTCGAACTGTGTTTTGCGCGGCCAAGTTGTACGCAGGGTATTTGTTATCATCGGTTGCGTACGGCAACATTCCACAATACAAATCAAATGCTCTGTGTCCATGTTAACCGTCGAAGTTAATGTCAACAATTACGTAAGTAATCGTCTTAACCCTCTCCCCATATCCCGACAGTAAGAAAAAAACTCACCTCAGTTCATATTTCGAAACAGTTCACATTCCTGCCACTACCGGGGTTACCGTACGTATCGGTAAGTACTCTTCTGACTGAACGTCGTACTCGCTAGGCAACTTCTCTGGCAGATAAGTAATACACCTCTGCGGAAGTGTAGGAAGATTGAATTTTCTAGGCTCATCGACTAGCCACGTGACGGCATACAGCGAACCATGGCACACTTTCAACTGAACACCCAGTAGTACAAAACAGGTCAGTCATCCATCTAGCGGAGTAATAAGACATCACTGTGCTCGCTATAGTAGCGCTGTCAGTCCATCCTATTCCAAGCTTGTAATACCTACATACTGCCTTGATAACGGCTGAAATGTCGCAACCTACTGGTAGAATGGTAGACCATCTCAACCAGGAAAACCTTCATCACAGACACCCACCGTGGAAGCACACTTTCTGAAATATAGTCTTTCTGGAGAAAAAGTAGTGAAGGATAAAATCGCTACTAGAAAGTTTAAAACAACAGAGTCGGATGGGAATTTAAAAAAGTACCATTGGGACAGTTTTTAAATCTGTGTTCGACAGCAATGGAAAATAATGTAATTTTGTATGTTGCCTGGTATGCGGCAGTGCTGCTCATCGGAGTGACTACTACCGCGGAGGAATCGGAGATTACGACGAATAAAGCTCTCCACCGGTGATCTCTGGTACTACCGTAGGTGGAACAGGAGATATACGGAGGGATGCGGTGGTTCGGAGCGAAGCGACAGTTAGTTCAAGGACGACAGGCAACTACGGACTGACTGTAGTTGTGAGTGGAATAAAATGGTACAAAATCGGATATCCGTCGCATGAAAATTCTTTAATTTAGTTGAATGTAATAATAAAGTCGCACATAGTAAACTTTATGGGCGAATTTACTCTAAGGGTGGTGGAACTTCGAATGTGTCAGACCATTTGAAGCGATCGCACAAACGCGAACTTGATGAAAACAATTACGCAAAACATTTTATACGATTTATTTTTAAATTGTTTAAGTGCTATTGTTCCGAAACGCCCATAGTATAGGAAAAAGTCTTGAAATGTCTCTAAAACGTAACTTTCGAGGCAATAAAAACATATGAAATATTTAAAAGACGACTTGAGTTATATTTTACTGTTTAGACAACTTGAGTTATATTTTACTGTTTGGATTAAAATATTGAGTTTCTGAATGAAACTAAAGAAACATGTGGTAATAATATAATTACAGTTATTCTTAAGTTGATATCCGCTCATATTTTTATTACAGAGAAAGAGTGGCGCGTTTTAGAAGAGGCAGTTCAAATACTGACACCCTTGAACACAATAATCACAGTCCTGTCCGGTGAAGAATCTGAATAAATTATGTTGGACAGTAAATTTTAACCCATTGATAGCCCACGTTTCTTTTGTTCCATTCTGAAGCTCCCTCAATATATTTTACGTTAAACTAAATCGATTAGAATAATAATTGACAAACACTGTTTGCAATTAAACGAGAGTTTCTAGGAGAACTACAGTATACTCCTACATGTTTACATTAGCTACTGAAAAGCTTTACTTCTGCGTTAGTTTTGCAGTTAGATTGAATGTTTATTAATTTGATCAATGACATAAAACTAATATATACTATGAATTTTAAAACTATAAAAAAAAAAAAAATCTGTCAGCTAACGTAGCACTTCAAGCAAAACAAGAAAAAAAGAGCCGAAGAAAGAGAGAGAGATTAACATAAAAGAGAGAATAAACAACAACAAATTACAACTTATTTTAAAGATACGCGGACGTCAGCGGACTCGAATCACTACCTGATCCGATTAAAGGAATGCTCAGCGGAAAGTGTAGGGGAGAGTCGGGTAGTAGCCTATCGGACATCGGGTAGTATCGGACAGTGCGTTTCTTTCATCTACCACCATATGGTAGTACCTGAATGACATGGTTACGTTTCTCTATGCGACATCACAGAAACGTAACCATGTCAATCAGGTACTATCACCGTGTGGTAGATGAAAGAAACTCACTGTCCGATATTACCCGATGTCCGATACTACCCGAATCTCCCCTATGTCTGCGCTACAGCACATATACAACCTGCGCGGCATCAATCAGAGGTAATCCGGAGGTCTCCGATTGAAAGCGCGCAAACAACTGCTCCGGAGAAAACCTAATCATAAGCAGCACTAGTATGCGGGAACTGGATGGTCATGCCACACGCTAAGCGAAAGCACAACCAATGCGCGCAAGCGGAAAAGCAGTAGAATACAACCAACTGGTGGTTTGATGTCAGTGCAGTGCTGAGCAGTGCGGCGGGCTACGGTGAGCTTCGAAGCCCAGTGCGACAGGCTAGGAAGTGGCCGCGTCAGGCAGTGTTGGTGTTGGGTGAGTTGGGCTGCTGACGCGTGCGGATTGGGAGTGCTGAGATGTGGGATACCGTGTATGACTTTGGCACTTACCACACGTGTATCGCTATATAAGCTTACTATTAAGCTATTGGTGTAAATGTCTTTATGCTTTACAGTGTTTTTCTGAAGTTTTCAGTTTATGGCATAAATTATTCAGATAATAAAATTTAAAAATATGAATTCCCTTTCTATCCTGTTACTATAACGATTAGGATTGCACAGTAATTTGTATTGATTTGTTGAACTTGGAATGTTTACTTAAATTCTATAAACACACTTAAAAATTGTTGTTGCTTTGTTTAGATTGATGACAGTCCATAACTGATTAATTATCAAGCCTTCTACACCGAACAGGAGTATTAAGTACACCTTCCTGTATCCTATGCAATGCCAAGGAAAAACTCAATGTGTACATCTTTAAAATATATGTGTATCTGTAGAAAAAGAATATATTTGATGCAAACATACGAGTATATAAGACTGCAAGAAGATTCATACCTATCTTGCCAGTTTCTAGGCATTCTAGGCATTGGATGCACACACACACACACACACACACATACATACAGGTGTCCATAGATGAGGAGGCGAGACCTGGCATGTGAGCTGTGCGGTAGGAGAAAAATGAGCTATCAGAAAGAGAGTTTGTTTCATGATGGTTAATATTATACGAATCTACCGACACGGAAGTTCATATCAGACTAAAATCTGTCTTCCCTCTCTACACGCATTGGTGATGTAGCCACGGGACATGATAAAGTCACAGGACAGGTCTTGCCTCTTCTACTATATACACATATATTTTATTAAACGAAGACGCTTTTTTGAGAAAGATTGACTATATTGTTTTATTTATCGCATAGGCTGTGGTATGGAAAATCATGAAATGAATAAACATTGTTTGAGTACATCTTCATTTTGTGTTCTATCTAATAAAGTCTCTTTAATTTTGAATATAAATATTCTGTTTTATGTTCTTCATTTCCGGATAAATAATTTACTCGAAGATACTGAATATGGAGAAAGTCTGTCGAATAGTTTAGTATGATAACTCACCACAGGCTTAAGGACAGAAAAAAAGATAAACGGCATGACACAACTACATTTATATGTGACCGTGCAAGCATATCTGTGTGAAATAAGGATTAACTACTGGTCCTAGATGGACGGAACGACCAGTTATGCGTGTTAACAAAGAATTTATTGGTGCGTGGGTGTGACTTTGTTACTTCTCAGAGAGCCAAGAGTTCATAGTTGAAAGATAATTATTTGCGAATAAATTCGTTTTACGCCACAAGACAATTAGGTTTTATATGTGTGCGGTAGAAACGCCTCCACCTCTAATCCATTCTTTGTATAAAATGCAAATTACTGTTTTATTATCTCTTTGTAACGCTGTTGAGTAATCTCGCTGGGTTGCCAGAATTTACTTGGATACAACAAAGTTAACAAAGGTTTACTTCGAGCTGGGTAGAAATTCTCTTACGAAGTGGGTTCATTGTTTTCATGTACACCAGGGATGTGTTGAAGTATTAGAAGTGAAGGTCTGTAAAGTGGATAGAGTGATAAGATATTAATGACTTATTAGGAAGGCTTGTGAAGGCATCGATCGTTAGAAAAAGGGATCGCCTTTGAAACCTGCACAGTGTTACGGGTACAATTTTAATGGAACTATGAAAAGGAACAGGGAGAAACAACGGACAACTAACAGGGCTATCGAGTTGTGTTGTGTTGTGGGTTCTATACTCGGTTAGACTGATATTATCTAATTGGGATTTCCGAGGTTTACCTCAATTGTGGGGCGAATGTCAAGTAAAAATATTAATATTTAAGGAGACAAATTCACTCCGGCTCCGGGGATCGAACCTGGGTCCTTGGTTTTACGTACCAAGCGCTCTGACCACTGAGCTACGCCGAATTCAATCCACAGCACCAGACCGAACCCTCCTTCAATGTTTCCCTTTGTGGCCTGACTCAAAGTTAGGCATATATGTTGACCTATATGTCCAATGTCAACTGCCATTATATCAGGAGCGCACTCAGTTGAGTGACTTATTTGGCCGAGATTCCGCAGTTAAGTGCACAGTAATCTGTACAGAGATATGCACTGCAGTCAGGCCACAAAGGGAAACATTGAAGGAGGAGGGTTCGGTCCGTGCTGTGGATTGAATTCGGCGTAGCTCAGTGGTCAGAGCGCTTGGTACATAGAACCAAGAACCCAGGTTCGATCCCCGGCGCCGGAATGAATTTTTCTCCTCAAATATTAATTGTTAATATTACAGGTATTATTCTGTAGGAAAAATTAATAAATCTATAATATAAAGTAATAATATGGCAAATCCTCATCATCATCTCGTCAAATATCATCTTGCTAGCTCCATTTCAATCGACATTAAATAACGTAGTAGTTGGTATAACGTCGTTAAATAACTGACTAAAAATGGACTATTTTCACTAACAATAGAGTTCGGAACAGAGATGATTTGGTGTATCAGATGGAATAACATTATGTTTCACGCGTCAGAGAAAAGAGATTATTGAATTGTATACTACACCACTGAACTGGAACGCAGTGGTAAACATAATAAAAGCGAAACTTGTGCCGTAATTACACAATTTTTCCGTCAATATTATCACACAATCATGTAGCAAGTGTAATAACATGGCATATGTGTATTAATTCTGCACTGTAAGAAGCTTGCTTGACTATGAAATGGTTACAATCAGAGCCCTGGTTTTATTGTCATCTGTTTTATTTATTTATTTTTGCATTTTCGCGTAAAGTTGATAAAATTCATATTTATGTGTTAAATGAAATATTAAATTTTCGCGATAAATATTTATCTTGATTTTCATACGAATCTGGCTGTTGCATCCACTCTTTTGTTTACATGTGACAATTTTAAATTCATTAAATACAATACTTGACTGCGGCATTCCATCATATCGGAAGACATACATATGTGATCTTCACTAGCTTACAGTACCATTTTACAGTAACAAATAAGCAATGAGCAAATTTATGTAGAAAATCATACAGTTAGCAGGTGCCGTGCTGCTCCTCCTTTCTCATGTCATAAACTCATAAGGTATTCCATCGTGAACTGAAGCTCAACACCATCAATGTTTCGTTACTGCATACAGGTTCTAGCTCCTGGTCGTGCGAATTTTCCCTGCTGCTGAGCCTGTAGGGTATGGTTGCCTAATTCCGTGACATATTTCATTTATGCCAAAATTGTACTACAATTTTTCAAATAACACCTAAATGACGTTATTTGGATCTTGAGCTACAGTTTTTACAACATTCAGTGTCAACAGTTTCACAAGTTTGATATATAATATATGATTCTTCATTGTTATACAGTGGCTCCTAAATCCGTGACAGGGATCCTAATTTCGTGATACTAAAATAATCCTCATTAACTGCTCAGAAAACACACATGTATTTGGAAAAACACTTCAAAATCATGTTATATCGTTTTAATAAGGATTAAGCAAGAAATTACAACATAGAAAAAGGGCCTAAGTGACAAATTTCATAG
This sequence comes from Periplaneta americana, assembly GCF_040183065.1. Taxonomy (NCBI): domain Eukaryota; kingdom Metazoa; phylum Arthropoda; class Insecta; order Blattodea; family Blattidae; genus Periplaneta; species Periplaneta americana. Next base: position 137,986,165 of record NC_091118.1, read on the forward strand.
AAAATACTTATCTAAATACAGGAATACATATTACATATTAATATATTATAAACAAAATAAGCTGAAAGTTAAATTCAATACAAAATTAAATTGGAATAAATTGAATAATAACACAATTATTTCTCATTATTTATATTCCTAACAACAGCACTAATTAAGTTAAATATATGCCCTATTATTTTATTATAATTATAATTGATGTTTTCTATAACTTATTTCCCTTACGAACTATTTTCTTTCATAGACATTAATTTTCACATTTTAGCGTTGGCATCACTGGTCGAGTGAACTAGGAAGGAGAAATATGAAAATAAATCCTAAAATGGGAAAGCTTCTGTAGAATTGTTATTGTTTCACAATGTATAAATAATCATACACATTGATTCAGCTGACTGTAATCTACAGTAATATATCATTTTATAATGCTATATTAATTCTTACATCAAGTATAAAATGTTTCTTCAGGAGCGGTCACAAGAGAAAGAAAAACTTACTGGTCAACCACCTTTCACTGAACAAAAGCTTCTGCAGTCGACTGCTTCTATTCAAAAGGCGGGTAGTGAATAGAATTAAAAGAAGACATTTCCTGGAATCTGTTAGGTATTTCAAAAACTAAAAAGGCAGAGACCACAACTCCATGGCAATCAATTGAAATTTTATCACGGGATTAGGGGGTATCTCGGAATTAGGCACCTTTATCCTATGTACTGTAGTTCCGAAACGTCAAAGGTATTAAGTTCCAACATAATAATAATGATTTTAACTGGCAGAGTTAAGGCTGTAAGACCTTCTCTACCACTCAACCAGCAAGAAGTATACATAGCCTGCATATGAATAAAATTACAAGCTACAAAGAATACAACAATTTTATTTCGATAAAAGGTACCTGTATAAAAGAGTTGCTCATGAATTAAACAGTAAAATACCATGAAGTATTAATTAAACAATGAAATACAAACTGTGTAGCAGAATTAAACTAAAATACATAGAATGTTAATATATTTCAAATAATGTTAGATAATAGGAAGAGATTATTATGAGACAATTGTGAAAATACAGCGCTATCAGGATGATGTCTAAAGAAAGAAGTCAGCGTAATTAGAGTGAATTGCTAAGAAGGTTATCCTTTAAGCTATTTTTTAAAAATGTTTATTTTCTTGCAGCCCCTAATACTTTGTGCCAAGAAATTCCATTGTAGCGAGGTGGAGACTGTAAAAGATTATGAATAACGAGATGTTCCATTACTTAGCGAGCCACAGATAAGTGATCTGGTATTTACGTCGTGGTTAGAGTATAGATAAGAGAAACGAGACGAAAGGTAATTTGGTGTTGAGGTGTGCAGAATTCGAAAGAGTAGTGACAAAGGGTGTAAAGTTCTACGTTATTTGAATCGGAGCCACGAAAGATTTGCGAACATACGTTGTGATACCGAAAAGTCTACTTTGCAATCATCATCAAACCCTAAAATCTCAAGTCTTCTTTATAAATAAAAATATAAAACCGACAGATATTGTATCAAATCCTCTGTATAGAGTGTAACGTCTTTATTCTTTGTATGCAATTTTTAGGTTAGGTAAGGGTCGATTTAAGGATTAAATAAAGACCACCACACATAGAATGAGTACACTGAAAGAAACCGCGAAGGAAGAAGTAAGAATGGGAGAAAATTCAATTAAAAGGTAAAGGATCGCTCTCCTTTGCAAGAAAGTATAATACTGTGAGGAAGAATATAATATATGTGAGCTCCAACCCAGTTGGCTACTTGTCTGTCTCCGTTTTCCGCCGTTCCTTTAGAAACCTTAGCCAATTTTGAAAGGGGTGTAATCTAGTCAGTACACGAATACACCCTACCCAATAATTTTATAATATTTACTTGCATAGGGGTTTCAGGGAACCTGGAGGTTCATTCCCGACCACACATAAGAGTTCACAGGTTCCCATCGTGAGCAACATTAATCCAGTCCCTAGCACCATATCCCACCTCCCTCAAATCCCTATTAATATTATCGTCCCATCTACGTCTCGACCTCCCCAAAGATCTTTCTCCCTCAGATCTCCCAACTAACACTCTATATGCATTTCTGGATTCACTCATACGTGCTACACACCCTGCATATTTCAAATGTCTGGGTTTAATGTTCGTAATTATGTTAATTGAAGAATACAAGGCGTGCAGTTCTGCGTTGTGTAATTTTCTCCATTCTCCTATCGCTCCATCCCTCTTAGCGCCAAATATTTTCCTAAGCACCTAATTCTCGAACACATTTAACCTCTATTCCTCTCTCAAAGTGAGAATCGTAGTTTCAGAATCATACAGAACAACCAGTAATGTAAGTATTTTATTAAATCGTAACTTAAGGTTTTTTGAGAGCAGACTGGATGACAATAGTTTCTCAGCCGAATAATAACAGTTATTTCCCATATTTATTCTGCGTTTATTTCTCTCTCGAGTGTAATTTATATTTGTTACTGTTTCTCCAAGGTATTTGAATGTTTCCACTCCTTCAAAGGATATATTTCCAATTTTTGTATTTCCATTTCGTACTACATTCTGGTCACGAGACATAATCATATACTTTGTTTTTTCGAGATTTGCTTCCAACTCTATACCATTACTTGCTAAAAGTAAAATTCCCGTTTTTTTCCTAATAGTTTGTGGATTTTCTCCTAACATATTCGCGTCATCCGCATAAACAAGTAACTGATGTAACCCGTTAAATTCCAAACCCTCTCTGTTTTCCTAGACTTTCCTAATGGCATACTCTAGAGCAAAGTTAAAAACTAAATGTGATAGTGCATCTCCTGGGTTTAGCCCGTAGTGAATTGGAAAATCGTTAGACAGAAACTGGCCTATAACGAATTCTGCTGTATGTATCGCTGAGGCACATTTTAATTAATCGAATTATTTTCTAGTTTCTTGGGAATACCAATTTCAGTGATAATAATTATTATATAGAACTTCTCTCATAACCAATTCATATGCCGTTTTGAAATCTATAACTGATATACTATACCGTTATTGAACAGAAAACGGATGGAGGGTAATCGCGTGGAAAATCACGAGACACGAAATTCATCATTATGTTTCCATGGCACCACGAGTAATGTCAGAATTTATAGAAAATCCTTTCATGTTATAACATTATAATTTTTCTATCCTCGTAAGTCCAGTATATACGTATGACATACAAAAGAACAATTTGAGTCTTTATTAAGCTTGAGTGTACCACTGATTTTGTGTGCACCACAGAAAGATAAATTGACATTTGTGGCAACTGAATATTAAGTGATTTATTTTAGGCAATTCTTTCGCATAATAGTACAAGAATTATAGGATATAATTTCAAACATGAAGGAAACAATTGTCGTAAATCACTTGGAATGTATAATAGTAATATACGTTACAAGAGCGGTATGTTGACGTTTTCATGTTCGAGGAGAAGATTGAAAAAGCGAAACGTAGTTGAGCTTTTTTAATTTCCGAGAACATGAAAATAAACATACCGCTCGTGTATCGTACATTATTTTGTGCGAAGATCGTTTATTACATACCTAAAAGACGAATTTCTAATTAGTTGCAATGAAATCTCCATGTTGGTTTCTGTTTAATGACGGCAACTTCGGAAAACCAAAATATCTTTCTTCAACATTGTTGCTATAAAATATTTTCTGTGTTTACTATACTCCAGCAGGCCGTGATATACGTCTGTCTTCCCCCCCCCCAGTCTATAAATGCGAACTTAAAACAAACGGTAAGGTTATGTAATGATTTATTTTTCATTTTAATATTTTAACAATATTATTTATATAACATATTGCAGTAATAACATCGGCATCTGGAGTCTTGTTGATTTTTTCACGGCTTCCTTAATGTTACTTGTATCAGGAATGCAATAAGTTTCGTGGAGTAGTGGACTTTACTTAATTTTTGCAAATATTTAAAAACAATAATTAACATTGCAATTTAGGTGAAATTGCAGTGGTAAATTTCCAATTTATAATTATTACTATGTTAAACGTCACTAAAAATAATATGTTAAAAGCCTAAAGCAGTAAAATGAATGTCGCGCTTAAGCGGTAAGAAGAGGGAAATTGTTATGTGTGTTACGTTGGGAATACTGAATGTGGTATTTCACACTTACCGCGTATTGGTTCTGTGCGGAAAACAAGCAAATATGCACGATCTCGCACAAAAGAATGTGCCAGCTGTGTGTCGATATTTTTTGTGACATCTTTAACGTCACAATTTTCGCAGAGCTCTTTGGAGTAATCAAGCATATCAGTACCACCCACTCGACCAAGTGGTCGTTCAGGCTATCACAATTTTCCCTGCTAAGTTCAGTAGGCGGTGGAATTTACAAATTCAGGTCAGGGATTCCAGCCCTGTGATCGAGTATTTTGACCGATATTTTTATCGGATTTTGCTCTACTATTGCAGCAATTTCCGGAATGAGTGTGGATTTATTCCGGATAATTTTTTAAATTCCTTTGTTAAAAATGATGTTTAAACTCAAATAAAATAAAACAAACAATTTCATTCAATCAGCATGAAAGCCTAAAAACGCCAGCCCTCCTTCCTTTTTTAAAATGTAAAACACGAATCGCTCGAGTCTTTGTTATAAAATACATTTGGTGCTACCCGCTAGTTTTGTGTACATTCCAGAAAGCCAAATTAATTGTATTTGGATGTATGTTAAATGGTTTCATTTAGGAATGTTTCTGGATTAATAATTCAAGAAAATATAGGTACAACAGGATGAAGATATTCAAAGGTATGGAGTAAATCCTTAAGATAAAAGGAAAATAAATTTCCTTTGACATTTTCCAATGCATGGACGTACTCCTTCCCCGTAGCAGTGGTGATGGTTATGTAGTCAATCAAGGTGACTGCCCTTACGCTCTGCGGTACTCAGGCCTTAGGGAGAACACGCATCTACTTCCACTAAGAGCGTTACAAAACATCCATTGCCTAACAATAATAATAATAATAATAATAATAATAATAATAATAATAATAATAATAATATTATTATTATTATTATTATTATTATTATTATTATTATTGTTTTATTTAACCTGGCAGACTTGAGATCCTAGGTCATTTTCTGACAATCAATCGGAATCTATTAATAATAAATTGAAGTATTAAAACACTCTCAAACCGTAAATGTGAGAGAAACATTATTCAAAATTACTTATTTGAACTTATAACTAAGGTTATATGGTCTTCTCTAACACTCAACCAGATTTGATTAATTATTAAAATATTAAAATACTCTTTAACTATAAACTTGATAGTAACATTATGCAAAATTAATTATTTCAACTCAGAACTAAGATTATATGGTCTTCCCTAATACTCAACCAGAATTTATTAATATAATTGAAGTATTAAAATACTCTCAAACCGTAAATGTGTAGAAACGTTATGCAACATTACTTATTTCAACTTACAGCTAAGGTCATATGGTCTTCTCTAACACTCAACCGAAATTTATTAATAATAAAAGTGTTAAAATACTCTCAAACTGTAAATGTGTAGAAACATTATGCAAATTTACTTATTTCAACTTAGAACTAAGGTTATATGGTCTACTCTAACACTCAACCAAAATTTATTCATAATTAAAGTATTAAAGTACTCTCAAACCGTAAATGTGTAGAAACATTATGCAAATTTACTTATTTCAACTTAGAACTAAGGTTATATGGTCTTCTCTAACACTCAACCGAAATTTATTCATAATTAAAGTATTAAAATACTCTCAAACCGTAAATGTGTAGAAACATTATGCAAATTTACTTATTTCAACTTAGAACTAAGGTCATATGGTCTACTCTAACACTCAACCAAAATTTATTCATAATTGATGTATTAAAATACTCTCAAATCGTAAATGTGTAGAAACATTATGCAAATTTACTTATTTCAACTTAGAACTAAGGTCATATGGTCTTCTCTAACACTCAACCAAAATTTATTCATAATTAAAGTATTAAAATACTCTCAAACCGTAAATGTGTAGAAACATTATGCAAATTTACTTATTTCAACTTAGAACTAAGGTTATATGTTCTTCTCTAACACTCATCCAGAATTTATTAATAATTAAAGTATTGAAATACTTTTAAACGGACTATTACACTCTTACTACTTCATACTACTTTTGATCAATAAAACGGTACGAAAGGACGTATTTCAACCAATCATGGCTGCTTATCGCACAATTTTATCGCGTCCCTAGCATTTGTTTAATTTTATCGCGTCCCTAGCATTTGTTTAATTTTATCGCGTCCCTAGCATTTGTTTCTTTGTTTGCCAACATTTGAAACTGCGCTGGTCTGGACGTCAAAAAATATATATATAAAATTACAAATCACTCCAGTCGATGCACAGCAGTTTCAAATATGACTCGCATTGGCATTCAAGAACAAGAATTAATAAAAATCACTGATCATACCTATGCATCTTCTGAAATCCGATTTACAAATAAATGAAGAGCACCATTCGGAAATCCTGAATAAGTTGAATACACCATGTAGGCCTAAATCAACGAGTTCCACTTCTATTATGCACACGTCCAATATAACATCAATTGAACCACCAACCACATTCAAATTTGAAAATTGTACATTCAATAATTATTCCTTTTAAAATTATTCATTCGGAAATCCTGAATAAGTTGAATACACCATGTAGGCCTAAATCAAGAGTTCACTTCTATTACGCACACGTCCAATATAACATCAATTGAACCACCAACCACATTCAAATTTGAAAATTGTACATTCAATAATTATTCCTTTTAAAATTATTCATGTGTATTTTTTATGTCATCGTCGTTAATTAAAACTTTTCTAACACTTGTGTACAGTATATTAGTTAGGTTATGTTATAGCTTCTGCTATATGATATTATGGATAGTCATGTATCAGAGATTGTTTAATATTAAGATTTATTGAAAATCATCTGTCAAGTGACGTTGATTACTGGGATTCGGATAATTGAATGGAATGTTGCATTTTAATAAAAATGAAACTGAATCAACAATGCCTTCTTGACTAGTAACAGTCCACAGAGTTCAATGATGATTCCATAGTTGGCACAACTGATACCGGTAACAAGAAAACATAATCATAAAACTAATAATAATAATAATAATAATAATAATAATAATAATAATAATTTGTCAGAAACCAGTGTACAAGGCCTGGATATGACATAGTCAGGTTCGATAGTTGATGCATTTGAAGACAGTTGTATTTTCATAAGCCAATTAATATTTTATTGTATTGGAGTACTTTGTTACTTCTAATGTTTATATACTTTCTTCTAATCGTGTAATAGTCAATTAAATCCCACTCGAGTTTCGATTTTCTCTAGATAAATCTACTCGTGTTCCACTCGCAGATTTATCGATAAAATCAAAACGTCTAGTGAGATTACTGTTGATAATCTGACACCAACATTATGCAAAATTACATATTAGTACTTAGAACTGAGGTTATGTGGTCTTCTCTAACACTCAGCCAGAATTTATTAATAATTAAAGTATTGAAATACTTTTAAACTGAAAACCTGACACTAACATCATGCAAAATTACTTATTTGAACTTAATACTAAGGCTATATGACCGTCTCTAACACTCAGCCAGAATTTATTAATAATTACAGTAAGAAAATACTCTTACATCGTAAATGTGATAAGAACATTATGCAAAGTTACTTGCTGAAACTTAGAGTTCTAATGTAAAGAAGTTTAAAAAATATGCATTTCTATATGTATTTAAAAGATAATGGGAGTTAAAAATTACCATGCAAAACTATTATTTCTGGAAAATATAAGTGCAGATGAAAAAAAAAATGGTAAAGAACTTTCCGTTTCACACAATGGTACGGATTCGTTCCTTTAAAAAACTGTTATTGAAAACCTTCCATCCTTTATAAACAGAATAACATTCGCAATATGACAAAGGTACTGAATTAATTGTGAAACGTGTAAAATTCCTAATCAGAATATGTGTGAACTACATAACATTAGTTTTTAATTCGGCCTTCTTAATGTCATAATTTTGGCGTTAAGACTTTCAAGCTTCTCACCTATAGTTTAATCTTGAAATAGCCAGCTATATGTTTAACAAAGTACAATATCTCGTCGTATTCTTTTCACACGGTATGGACTCTGTGTATTCTGTACACAAGGTTTCGTAATTTGTATCTCCGTCTTCTGCTAAGGATGCTAATTAGCCATGCTTCCTGGGGGATAGAGCGAGTAAATACAACCCTGTTGCTTATACATGGGAATAGCTGTTCCTACGTACCTGTATTACTCTTCAGAGATTACCCTCATTTAAGATTTGGCTCAGAAGCGTGAATATTTCAATTACATTAACCTGCTTCTGAGATAATCTTGTTAATTGCTTTCATTTTATATGGATTACGGAGATGTATACAGGATGATTCATAAGTTATGGTTCAAAATGTAAGGATAGAATGTGGAGGATCGACAAATAACTTTCACAATTATTTCGAAAACTGTTCATTTGCGGACACATCTTGACTGAGAATTTATTTATTACATATTGTGTACGTTCTACCCGTGCATTTTGTACTGTCACTTACGAATCGTCCTGTATATGTCACATGCATTACTAGAAAAGAGAGAGAGAAGCTATGAGAGAAGGCTCATGATTTGAAATTGTGTTTGGATGTGTAATTATTTACTTAGCGACGAAGATCTCAGAAACAGAGCCAGGTGCTGGAATGTTATCCTTGATGGTGTAATAGGCCTAATTATAATTTTTCTCATTAGGGTTAGGTTTCCAAGGTTCAAAGCCGGTATAAAGCGTTGGATTATTTAATTAATAAGTTATACAGGATGTCCCATTTATCTTGTACACTTTTGTGTTTGGATAGGTATTGGAATTTTTGTTTTTGAGCGTTATGTTAGAACTAGGGGCTAACTTGAGTGTGAAGATTTGATGCATGTAACTACATTATGGTACAAGATACACATGACGTTATCAATTTTTCAAATAGCACTACATACTTCAATCATGTTACATTGATTACACACATTAAGACGAGTTCAAAAATGTATCACAATGTCACCTCAAAGTTGAAATTACTGGTTTTCTGATTATATCCTTGCGTCAGCCTTCCTCTCAATCTCAAGCCAACTAAATGAACTAATCGAACTAAATGATTAACTGCATCAGCTTTCCGCAAACGAACTAAGCGAACTAAATGATTTATATGCGTCAGTTTTGCTCAGAAGAACTAAATGAAATAAACGAATTAAATGAATTAAACAAACTAGATTTTTTTTAACTTTTCTCACTATCTAACTAGTTCGCCGCGAACGAATCTGTCAATTGAACTGAATTATCCATCACTAGAACAGACTGGCATGAGACTTGCTACTGCTGAGGTACAACGTAAGAACCAAAGCTCGGAAGTTGGGGACTTGTGTCTTTGAACGTGGCTAAGCGACCGGACTTCAATGTCAACAAATTCCCACTTCCAGCACGGAGGTACTGTCAGGTCTGCTATAAAAGTGGTTCCTGGCTGGAACAACATAATGATAATATTATGATAGGTTGAAACATCTAATTTTATAGCATATATATATAAATAAACATGCAAAATACATCAAATTTACAGTTCTGCTCTGTACATTTCATTACAGTGTATGACTACATGCATTCGAAGATTTTCGAACCCATAAATTCTTCGTCTGTTAGTTAAACATGATTTGAAACGAAGGAAACTTATTTCCACGTCACATGAAGTGACGGGAGCAAACTTTAATTTTTTTATTTTATTTATTTTAACTAGCTCCTAGTGAGTACAAATTGCATTTATAAAATAAAAATATTTCTAGCCACTACGGCAAGAGTCAGGATCGTGTACGGTGTGGTCTTAGTGAATAATATGACATAAAATTTACAAGGACAGTTTACTAAATACAGTAATTAACTTAATTCAAACCGATAAGTACAACACAAGAGCAAGAATAAAGAAGAAAGGGAAAACGAGAGAAAAATACACATTTAATATAAATTGACAATCCGACAGAAGCCAGTGATATTCAATAAAAACATGAATATAGTCGATAGAAATAAAAGGTAAAAAAAGTACATTTGTTACTATTATATATCATGGATAATTTTACAAAATTCTTTTTTAAAAGTTTCAATTTTAAAAAATTTCAAATTTGGAAAATGGTTTGAAATTTTATTATAAAGTCTTGGGCCTAAATAAAATACTGAATATTTCACTGTCACTGTTTCCTGTTCGATTTTCAGCAGATCTCGTATCTGAGAAAGATAAGTATATCCTAAATTTTTCTCGCAAATAGTTTTAAATTAGTGTATCACTACTAGGGAAGGTCCCTCTACGACTTGATCCATGGCTATGGACAAATTCTCTATCAATTTAAAGGACTGCAATGTCTTTCAATGAATGCCCGTTTCCAGCTCTAGTTTATGTGTGGTACAACTTGCAAGATATAAACTCTGCATTAGAAGAAAATAATGTATCTCCTCAGAATTCCTCCACGAAATTCTGTACCTAAAATTTAAGAAATGCATTTTCAAACTTCCATAACACCCATTCGAATAACATGTATTTTCTAATTCCTCAAACAGACCGTTTACCTGTAATTCTCTTAATGTCATTGGCTTCGAAGTGACACAGTTTATTCGTTCGTCTTCTTGCCATTCAATGTGACCACTTTCTTAGTACAAACGACTGTCCCTGAGCACTTGCAGCGTGAGCTTTGTGTACGTTATGCCTGTAACCTTACTCAAGCACACGACACACAAGTCCCCAAGATCCGAGCTTTGGTAAGAACGCAGCTAGTTTTTATACTTCCCGAGCAACCCTTAAGTGCAGCGATGCCAGATTTCCTTGAAGGTTCCGTCACACTTTAAATGCGTTTTTAATCAGTTAATTTTTATGTTATTGCACAAATGAAGCATTTTTCGAAGAAATGACAAAGGAATATTTTTTTCGGCTTGTTCTTCGCGTTCATATCTTGCCACTCTTAATTCTCAATATCAACATGCCATTTGACTTTTGGTTACTTACAATCTAAAGATTCTATTCTTAAAATTAATACAGTTACAGTATACCCCTTTCACTCTGTGCAGTTATCTGCAATACAGGGGATAACATTACCTCACCTGCAAACTTTGAGGAATGATAGATTACACAGAAAGGTTCATTTTTTTTCTTTAAGGAACATGTTATGCTAAGCGACACGCACTTCATAAGTTGTATCCATGTTAGAAACGCATTCCGCATCGCGTATCTTATATGAGTGTGCACCTTAAATCCTTATCATCTTCGTTACACTGCTGTAGTGTGTTAGGTGTTTGCGTGGTGCATTTTCAGTTCGTCTTATCATCCAAAAAAATCCAACAAAACCCTATCATTCTGCTTAACAGAATTGGATGATGAATGCTGTGAAGATGTCGAAAATGCAATTAGATACTGTGTAGGACTTGTAATTTGTAAATTGTCAGAACTTGCAGAGAAAATTAAATTTTATTTCTGTAAAAAAAAAAAAAAATACCGAATATCTGGCTTTTCGAATGCATAGCTCTTAATGACGTGTTATCGGTTAAGACCGGTTCACAATAAGACGGGAACTGAAACGACAACGAGAATAAGAACGGAAATAATGTTAAAATAAGTGTATTTACAGTAGGTGTGAGTGTTCACAATAGTTAATTGTGAATGCTCACATTTAAATGCATTTATTTTAACAATATTTCCGTTCTCGTTCTCGTTGTCGTTTCCATTCCCGGTTTATTGTGAACCAACCTTTAGCCTACGCTAAAGAAATAAGAGCGTAATGGAACTTTATGTATATATGTAGCTGGTACCGATACCATAAACTTGGCTCCTGACAGCTACATAACATTCTTCTTTACTTGGTTCTTTAACGACGCTATATCAAATACGAGTTTATTTAGTGTCAATTGTATTGGTGATAGCGAGATGGTATTTAGCGAAATGAACTGAGGATTCATCACGAAAATAAGAAAGTGCAGAATATGGTGTCAAAGTTTCCATATTATACAATGTTAAATTCCTAAATTTTGGGAGCACTTTTCTTAGAAGTGATGAAAGATGGAAATTAGAAAAAAAAATAGGGCATATGCATAGAAAAAAATCATTGATAACATTTTTTGCATTAAGAATTACTATAATATTTTTGCTGAAGATAGGACTAAAAGCTGACAATTGGAAGAAATAAAATCATATTATCATTTTACACATATTAAACTACCAAGAAAACTATAAAAACCAAAATTTCATTTTTTGTCAAAATACGGTGTACAGACTCCCCTTAAGTGAAATAGTATAAGTCATTCAGTTCAACATTCTTTCAAGCATTCAAGATTGAGTGGTAAAATTCATGTATGGCTATCACAAATCTTGTGGTAGATATTAACAAAAGTGTTACTGTATGTTTTATCACAAATTTTGTATGCGATCATAACCCTTTGCCCTTAATTTGCTTGACTGCTTTCTACAGTCACCACTTCGTAGCGTTCAGTGTCTACTTACTTAAACCTATTTGAAATGCTATTTAAAAACGATTATTTATATAGTTACTTAGAGATGTAATAATGTCATAAAAATATCGGTCTTGTTCAAATTTACGCGCGAGTGCCTTCGAAATTATTATTAAATCAACATTAAATACTTGATAAATTAGATGAAGAACACAGGGAATGGTGCCTAGAAGCGTACAGAAAGAAATATCAGAGAAAGGAAAACGAGAGAGAGAGAATCAGAGAGAGAGAGAGGAGAAAGTGAGCGAGTGTAGAATGAGATTAGGCCTTGTCTATGTCCACATGTTCAAGAACCTGCCTCTAGAGAGCTGGAGTGTTGACTTTCCTCTCAAGTTATACGTTAGCCTATTTCGCAAAACCTCTCCAAAATTCATTGGCGAGGAGAGTGGTTGTGAATTGGAAAAATGTGTACAGTAGAAAAGAAAATAGAACATCTATACTTACCAGCAATCGAATTTGTAGCTTAAACCTTGGCCTATTTCTGCAGTCTTGAGTGAATGAATGCTACAAGGACATGGGGTCACTATTGACGACTCTAAGTGAAGTTGTACAGGATAAGGATGCGGTTAGAGAAGGTTTTTTCTATAGGTACATCTTTCTCTGTCATAATTCAACTAGTTCTTATTATCATTATTTTATAACCGTCACGTGACAAAATTAATCGAGTCCATGTGGAGCTTGTAGTGAGTAAATTTGGTTTTGAGGTAACTCCTCTTTACTATGAATGGTTCACTAGTTCATCATCATCAAACTTCTACCGCGTCCCAGGAGAAGTATTCGGCCTGCTCGCCAACACTGTGATGTATCCTTTGGAATGACGTAGAAGGTTCGATCCGATCAGGCATGTGAAAAGAAACAGCTCAAAAAGACTGATTTGTTTTTCATAATTGAAGACTTGAATTGACAAACATCCCAAGTCCAAAATTGACCGTAATTGACTTTTTACTTAACATATGTTTTCTTGTGGATAGACTGCCATACTGTAAAAATAATATCCCTAGTCCTAATCCTAATCCTAATCCTAATCTAAAACAGTCGATCACCTATTATTTGAGTGCCCGCTACAAGAACGCAAGAGTTACCGGCTAGAAGCCCATCTTAGCATGTGCGATACAACTTTCTCACCATCAATAACAAAAGTTCTTCTGAAACAATGTTGCTTAAAGGAATTTCACAGATTTATTACAGATGTGTTTAAGACCTTGTAGAAAATAACAGTATTTAGTAACAGTGTCCTATTTATTTATCTTGGAGCCAAAAATTCTAACTTCTAAAAGTGTGGTTACTATGTTGAAGTGTATGTGTTATAGCGAATGCTTGATTGTTATGTATGTGAGTCATAGTTATGGGATGCTTGATGTCGTCACAATGTCTTAATTATAGTTTGATTGTGTTTCTGTGACTATTGCGTATTAATTTATGATGTATGGTACGGAAAGCTGCATACTTGTGTTATAGAGAACGGCTTTTAAGAAGTGTTACGTATGTGTGTTGTAACTGATTTTTGTATGTCTCAAATTGATGCCTGATGTTTGCTTTGCAATCGCAATATCTAAATTACGGATTGTTTATGTTTTGTTTACATTGTGTATGATAATTTATTTTTTCTTTTCCATTTGTCTTTATGCTTATTTTTTGTGTAAAACTATAGCCCTAGCATACATATGTAAAATAGGGCTACACCCCATTGGAGATACAATAATAATAATAATAATAATAATAATAATAATAATAATAATAATAATAATAGTCCTAATCTAAGCCTGTGTTTTTGAATCGTACAGATATTTATTTCAATACTCACATTGCAACCCTATGTAGTTTCCTTGATCTTCTGAAAAGAATTATTGCAATATACTTGGGATGTTTGTCAATTCAACTCTTCTACTGTGTATCGTATAATTTTGTATTATGTCCTATAGTTCAGTTTAAATGGTCTGAATTTCAAAGACATTGTTTGGGGATTTTATTTGCTTCCATTTTATCGTTTTTGGCTTTAAGTTTGCCTTGTTCTTAATTTGTCTATCATTTGCACAAATGTAACATTTTCGTCTGATATTATCACTGCTTTTCTTTCCGTAATGTACAGATAGTCTTTCGACATTTATAACAAATCTTATATCTTTTCAGTAAATTCTTTTTCTCATTTAGATCTATTAGAATAACTGGGACGATTGTAACATTTTTTTATGTATTCTTGAAGAAACTTTCAAAGCTAAAAAGAGTTAATTTTTTTATAATTTCTTGGCACAGATAATATTTTTTTTTTATTTAAAGTATGTTCACTTCAGATAATAAATATTTCATTTATTTACTCAGTAAGTACAAAGACAGAAAGAAGGCAGAGACGAACAGTAAAGAAAGGTCAGAACTTGCGACAGTTGAGGATTTAGCAGATATATTTGATATGTGTAAAAAATAGTGGGGATATGATCAAAAAGTGCAAGTAAAGTGAAACTGGAAAAGATCGAGAAGTATAGGGTAGAGAGAAAGTGTATAAGCAGATGTATAGAATAAAATATACGTATTTATAGGAAGTGAGAATAGTGACAATGGATTAGGTGGAAGCAGAATAGTGAGAAAGTGAAAGTGAGCGAAAATATGAATGAGTGAAAATAGTGAGAAAGAGTTAAGAGAAGTGAACAAGTGACAGCATAAAATTAGTACTAACATTTGAACGTTGGAACAGTAAATGAATAAAAGGTCAAAAAAACAAATAGGTCAAATATTTCAATATAATAATTTATAGATAAAAATTGAAATTGAGATTTTAGTGAATAGTAGTTAGAGGAAAAGGGGGGTGTGAAAGAAGTATATAATATTCGATATATTAGGATTAATGAACAAATAGAGAATAGCAAATGAAATGTAGGAGAAATACTGAAGGGGAGATTGATCAAGTAACAAAAAAGGTACATAGTGTAATTGGGAGTATCTATGTAGACGTGTACTGCAAATAATATGTTATTGTAATAATATGTTAATGGTGGCCCCGGATACAAAAATGTGAGGTACACCATTACATGTAAAGAAGTGCTGTGACGAAATATATCATATCATATATCATATACTCAGTAAGTATGTCATTCGGCCAACGACACGGCTCAGGTAGTAGCGCGTTTCATAGTTTCGGTCGGACGTAGGTTCGACACTCGCTTGGGTTGGGATTCTCTGGATGAGTTTTTTTTTTCCGAAGTTTTTCTCAACTTTAAGGTGATATTCGGTAATTCATGAAAAATCCTGAGCTTCATCTCGCCAAATATAATCTCTCTATCATCAAATCAATTGATGCTAAATAACGTGTCGCAAATATTCTTACATTCCCAACCATGCTCACAATAACAGTCACGAACAGTTTAAATGTTTAATGTAGTTATAGAGATTCAAAGAATATCCTATCTGTAGTGCTTCTCACGTACGCGGCAAAGGCCACCTCAGTAAAAAATATTTTAACACATGAATTGTTGTATTAGTTATGGAGTCATCTTTAGGTACAGAAGTAACCCCATAGAAGAAACATAAGCAACGAAAGGAGAAAAAAATAGGATATAATAATGAAAAAGAAGATTAAAGGAAAGGCAAACTTCAGCCACAACAGAGTATTTTTTCTTAAAACAACCATTGTCCACATATTATAATATGTACTTCTATTAGGGAATTTAAGTTATAAATCTAATTCAGTTTTCCAAAGTTTGTACTACACCTTAAGAAACGACATGATGAATTTCATACTTGAAGTGTCAGCAACACCCATGCCAGATTGTTCTTTTTTTGTCCTGAAAATTTATGTTTTTTTGGACTATGGTTGTTCTTTTTTAAGAAAATACCTTCAATTATACAATGGTTGTCAATTTTCCCATCTTCGCGGAACAGATTTCATCGTTTCATTACTTAGTAAATACTCGATGTTCAAATTAGTAGTTTTTCTTTGTTTGTCAAGATTTGAAAAATTAAATTTTTAAGCAAAGTAACATAATACCACAGTCTAATATCATACAGTCACGAAGCTTGAGGTGATTTTTTGCATTTCTCGCGATACAGAGCTCCAAGCGGTTAGCAAGTGAGAGTAGTAGGAACAAGAGACTGCCGGTACTATATCGCATTGTCTGTGATGAGGCGATAGTAGCGATCCTAGTGGCTAGCAAAGTTCAACTGTCATTGGATGCATAATCCCTACGTGTTGAGTTTCGTGACTGTACGTACTAGACTGTGATAATACTACTCCAGTTTGAAAATTTCTTACATAAAAAAGTCTTGCTTCGCTCTTGCACCCAGACTTTTAATGGGTTTAGCAGCGTTTGCACCGTTATTAATGGAACTCTGCAAAGAAGTAAAAGTCTGAAAATCTTCTACTACTTGAGCTAAAGAATTCTTGGCGCCTGGCTTTCAGTACCCATCCCAACGCACACTTTCCCTTTTTATTTTTGTTCCGTGATCCTGGAAATGCTTTAAGCTATTGAACAGAAGGGAAATTTGTGAATTTCTTCATCCCATAAGAATGAGCGGAGGACAATGAATATATTCCTGCTACAGAACTAATGGAATGCGGCGGAATAATTAATCTCGTTTGCCGTGATGAAATTTCTTCCGTTTGTTACACTTTTTACAAATCCTCTTAAAACAGTGCATTAGGTTTACAGACCAGCCGGGATTTGTGAATTATTCAGTTTGTTTAATTGAGAGAAAAGTTGCAAATTCATTATTTTTATCGTAATTCGAGTTCAGCTCACAAATTATGCAACACAGCGTTTCAGGAAATGCTTTAAAGGCGTTGGAACTAATGGGATAAAATTTATTATTAGGCGCAAAATATGTTCGTCATATATACCAATTTTATTATACATTTCAGGTCAGTGTTATACAAGGACGTCATTTTATTTTTACTTCAATTTTTATTGTACCTGAGTTTTTGAATGTACTTCACTCCCACCCCTTCTATTAATGAAGTTCAACCGTCCTCCATACAGATCCAAGACCGCACATACAGTCATAGTAGCCTTATGGTCATAGTAAACAGTACGTTCCAAAAATATTTTCGCGTTTTCCAGTGACGAAAGAGCTTTCAATATTGAATCATTTTCGCACAGTTACTGTCGTCCATTTGCCTACGTCGTATCCCGGTTTCCCCACCAGCTTTTATTCGCCAGCTAGTGGCTGGGCTGTCTTAGCTCTTTTCTGAGAACATTAATTTCACTTAGGATTTGGACGTCTACGTAATGTTATACAACTGTTTAAAATAGCTTAAGTAAAACGGGCTCGTTATGTAATTAACTGTCACGTGATTTCCTCCCTTTCTACGACCCTACGACATAACCACTTGGACGGACAGCAGATAGTATGTCTGAGTAATTTTATCTTTTCGGAACGGGCAGAAGTGAAGATTGAATTTACAGTACGTAAGGTACTCTTTTATAGAGTAGGTACACAATTATTTCAACATGAGTTACTAGTACGAAGAACGAAACTGGTAATTGGGATTAGGTACAATAGTCTATAGTGCAATAATATGCAAAAAAAGAACTGAAGCCTGTATCGAAATGAACGATCACCATTTTAAAAATGTGTTTAAATATCCATATTATGGTTATTTTTTAATTTAACTTCATTCTCTATACTGTATGCTAAAGTGCTGTGTACAGTATAATATACACTGCATAATGAATACGTCCACATGGACAGCTCAGTTCGTGAGTAAAAACACTCATTGTTAATACTGTACTGTATTTTGATTAAACAAAAATCTAATAAAAATTATCAAACTCAAAAGCACGATATTTCCTAGTTTACGTAAATGGATGAACTACTTTTCTTCCCTCCTATACCTAGTAAAGTGATTTGTTTGTATTCTACGCCAGTATCATCGAACTCCAGTCGTGGAAGGGGGTAGCAAACGGCGTTGATCCAGATGTATAGCCAAGTTAATATTAAAAATGTTAGTAAAAATAAAATGATGTCCCTGTATAACTGTTCATGGACAACTAATGTTTTAAGACCAATAATGCATAGCACAATGTCAATACGGCGGTTGCTGTCGTCTGCGATACATCGAACTTTTCTGTTGATTTTCGAGTTCTTTTTTTTCTGGTTATTATATGCTTATTTAAGTTACGTTAACTCTCGCTAGTGGTCATATATTTTATTTTATCTGTGTTAGTATTTATTTTATTATTGTAAATATTTTTGTATTATTACTATTATTATTATTATTATTATTATTATTATTATTATTATTATTATTATTGTTATTATTATTAATGAATTAATTTGTATTACTATCTTTGTATCATCTCCGTGACGGATATTCTATTATTATTATTATTATTATTATTATTATTATTATTATTATTATTATTATTACAATTATTTCTAACATCAACATTATTATTGATCTCTTTAAAATGTATGTAGACTGCTGGACTGTATGCTCATTTCGGGTATATATTCATATGTATCATTTCAAATGTAAATTGTGAATAAATTTGAATTTGAATTTGAAGTCGCGTTAGTGACGAAATAATATGTTTATAGAATGACGTATTCATTATTATTAAGAAAGCAATTCTTTCCGAATTCAAATTTAAAACTTAAAATAGATGAGGAAGAAACAGAGCACTGTTCTCAGGTGGTTGCCAAACAAAATATGAAAAACGTCAGTAGGTTTCCCATGTTAAAATATCAACAACGCAGTAGGCCTAGGTTCCAAGCTGTGTGGGCGGGAATGTTAATCGATCATGTAGTAGAGTAGTGGCAGTGTTCAAATATCAACAACGGGGATGAGGTAGTTATTGCAGATAACGCCACCTACAGTATAAGCGATCATGAAAAAGATTGAAAAGTTACTATTATATTAATTTAATGAGTATAAATTAGAAGTACATGAATAACCATTATGTATGCAATAAGAAAATAAAAATGTCTTCAAAATTACGTCAGCCAAGTGACTTCCATTGAAATGCACACATTCTTCGAGTCTGGCCACGAACTGTTGCATAACCCTTCTCAGCATATTGACAGGTATCGCAGCGATCTCTTTTCATATACATTTTTTTAGGGCTGGAATTGTTCTGGGTAGATTGCCCCCAAATACCTTCGTTTTGAGGTGTCTCCATAGGAAGAAATCACGTACCGTTAAACCAGGTGACCTAGGCGAACAAGCGATATCCTATTTCCGAGAAATGACGCGGCCGGCAACAAAGCATTCACAGCATCCATCGAAATTCTTGCGGTGTGGCTTGTTGCTCCGTTGTGTTTAAACATTGTGTTTTCATTCACTTGGAAAATGGGCGAGTTATGGTGTAAAGAAGTTCTGTATCGTTTCAACATATCGCACTGAATTAACAGTCATTGCATTTCCGGCCTCATTCTCAAAAAAAGAATGGGCCGATTATTCCAGTTGATGAAACCGCGCACCATACCGTAACCTTTTGGGCATGGAGAGGTTTCTCATGACCATTGAAATCAATTAATTGCAGTTTGCAGTAACGATGAGCACCATTTAACAAAACATGGTAGAGACAAATAACTTGGTTACTAGGCAAAGCAGAGATAGTGACGTCACCGCCTAAGGAGTCATAAATTGTAAAGTAAGTAGGTAGAGAAGAGACGATTATATTCATTCTCACCCTCTCCATTTGAACAGTATACTCCCATCAAATCTTTCCGTTTGACTGGCCCACCTTGTATAAATGCCGATCATAAGTTTCAATGATCAGCAGAGTGGTGGTAGTGAAAGTACAGGACAGCCGTATTGCAGATAATGATGGATTTCATTGCTGTGCTCAGCGAGAAGGAGAAAAAAACTCTTAGTGGTCAATGATAACAAGTTCTGATTTCAGGAAACATTATTTGGTGGTGTGGAAAGATATACTTGCGTTAATGAGGACGTAAGTGTTTCGTGAAACTTTCTGACTCAGATATTATAATGGAATGCAACGTCGAACATAACCACGACACTTGTGATACTGCAACTTTAAATCGTCAAAAGTTTAGCAACCAAGTGAAACGAAAAGCTGTGCAGCAATTACTGGGTGTTCATTTCAAAGTGTGTCATGACGTCACTATTGTGAGTCAGCGATTTGAAGCGAGTTTCAGCTTTAATGCCAGAGAAGTTGCCTATTATTCAAGGCGTTCAACCTGAACTTGAGAACGTGTACGGTATAACTTGAACGTCGTAGCAACAGATGGCGGTCTGTCCCGTCTATGTGCTACCATAACCTCTTTCGAACTGTGTTTTGCGCGGGAAAGTTGTACGCAGGGTATTTGTTATCATCGGTTGCGTACGACAATATTCTACAACACAAATGAAATGCTCCGTGTCCATGTTGACCGTCCAAGTTAATGTCAACAAATACGTAAGTAATCGTCTTGACCCTCTCCCTATATCCCGACAGTAAGAAAAAAAACTCACCTCAGTACGTGTTTCCAAACAGTTCACATTCCTGCCACTACCGGCGTTACCGTACGTATCGGTAAGTACTCTTCAGAATGAACGCCGTACTTGCCAGGCAACTTTTCGGAAGTGTAGGAAGATTGAATCTCTAGGCTCATCGGCTAGCCACATGACTGCATACAGCGAGCCATGACACACTTTGAACTGAACACACAGTATATTGAGCTTAGAAGTAAAATTAAATGTAGGCCTAAGATAATTCAACAAAAGGTAACTTTTGTAGAAGGTAGGATGGAAAAAACTTTCTGATGGCAGTGTAAGTAGATATTCATTCCTGCGACACGTTTGTTACAAAATTTTACCAGTAGAGAAATTAAATTACGAAGTTATTCGACGCAGCGTGCCCGCCAAGTACAAAACATCAATCTATCTACTACCGTAGACAGTAGTTGACAGTCTGTATAAAATGCGAAGGGAAATGTTTTCTGGCTTGGTTCTGGCGCTGGAACCAATTGCACTACGCAGATGAAATCAACCTGGAACGAACTCGGGCATAGTTCTGGAACAGTCCTGCAGAACTGTAGCTCTTGAGAGCGACTGCTTTCCTCCCCTCTTTTACCCCACCCACCTTTTCTACCTGTGCGGTCACGGCGTTCTAGTTACGCTCGGCTGCATCAACATTCATTCTCGGGGCGGAAGTCGATCATACCCAATAGCAGTGGAGTGAGGCTGACGTCATAGTTCCCCTACTTTGCGAGTTCTGCAGGCCTGCTCTGGGACGAACTGAGAACCCATTCACAGATTTGGGAACAAATTCCAGTATGCCCAAACAGAGTCAACTGAGAACGGAAGAGGAGAAAACATTCAAATTAGCAGAAGAGTAGAATCTAAACCGTTTTTTATGTAATGGCATAGACCAACCGCGGCGAAAATTCGACTCGCGAGCATTGTGGCTCGCAATGATAGCTATGCATTTCTCTTGCTTCCTACCTCCTCCAACCACCATCCTCTCACTCACTGGAGTCAAACTCCGTTCCATTTGTATTTGTCTCTGACCTGCGAGTGGAGTATCGTTGCAATGTCTCCTCGAAACAACGTACCGCTACAAAAACGGAAGTTACAAGTAGGATGGGAGGACGCATTTTTTGCTGCCAATATGATTAAAATATTAAATGTATGATTTGTTCTCAAGTATTACGAGGAAAACAGTTGTATAACATAAAATAGCATTATACTACATGTTACTCATGAAACATTAAAAGGTTAAGTGCTATTATTATTATTATTATTATTATTATTATTATTATTATTATTATTATTATTATTATTATTATTATTATTACTTCTGTACGTCGATCCTCTTTCAGCAGATGTACTAACATTGCGGTTAGATCTTCAGTTTAAACTCACAGATTTATAATGTGATGTTAAATGAAAGCTAGATGTAAGGACTTGACAAATGTTGAATTTTTCAAATCTTTGCCAAAAAATAAATATCCGATGCTTCGTCCTTTCGCTTGCTCTGTTGACGCCATGTTCGTTACAACTTACGTCCGTGAAAAATTATTTTCAACGATGAAAATAGTAAAAACCAAATTTAGATCACGACTGACAGACAAATACCTTCGTGATCAACTACGACTGGCAGTAAGTGACATAATTCCTGATTTTGAAACTCTGTCGCAGAGACATATTGAAGACAATTAATTTTAGGTTGTGATAATGTGTCCTATGTTTTCTTGTTCATTAATTTTTTTCTTCGTTACACGTACGGAAAAATTAGTTTGTAACCTTATGCTGTATAAAATTATATTTAAGTGTTTGATGTAAGAAAACTGAAAATCCGTTAATAAGTCACACAGTTGCTTCACTTCCCCTTCGAGTGTCCGCCTCTCTCCATAGGTGCTATGCACGTTGCAGGTTACACAATGGCTCGGCGCACGATCACATTTTCGCCACGGCTGGCATAGACTGTCGTATTATTATTATTATTATTATTATTATTATTATTATTATTATTATTATTATTATTATAAGCTGTGAAGGCTTTGCGCTGCAGAACAAACAGTATTGTCCCAGATTATTCAAACGAACATGTTTGCAATCAATTAGTGCCTATTGCGTGCAAATGTTTACCTATACCCGTATGTGGGATTACGTAATAGGTCATAAGCGTCTTCCCAGTGGTTTCCTTCTCGGCGGTTTTTTTTTTCTGTGACTTCCCTAACTTTGTTTTCTTGTAGAGCTCCCATCACATGCATGACCTTTCCATTCAAATTATCTTGCTTTTTTTTTTAAATTAAGTTTGGATGCTTATTCTATAAATTCTAAATTCAACTTATTTTCAGATTCTTCATTCTCGGCTTAAATTTACTTTAGAATTAGATTTAATTTAAATAATTATATTTACATTAATTAATTAGATTTATTTTAAATATTTAGATTTACTTTAAATGTAAATCGCCGGAATCAAAGAAGCTTCATTCTTGACCCCACTGTCCATTTTGAGAAGGATGATCAACAAGCCAGTAACGTTAACGATGAAAAGAAGTCTATTTACAACCCATGTATTCCTTACTTGAGTGAGAGATACAAAATGGATATTAATACATGGGAAGTGAAAGGACTTCTTTTTGGCGCTAGGGGAACTTCATTTAAGTTAACCAAAACCATTCTCCTTTCTCTTAAATTTTCTAATGAGGACATTAACAAAATTTGTCTAATGATATTGAGAGATTCATTATCCATTTTACACAATCACTTGTATAATAATATGTAATTTTTTTCACTTCATTTTTATTACTCTTCAATGTATTTTCATCTCATGTTTCTCCGAAATCAAATTGTACTTTATTTTTAAATTTAGCATTGTTCCGTATTCTCTCCGCAATCATATTGTATTTTTAATTTAACCTCTGCTTTGTATTCTGGATCCTATGGTCAGCGTAGATTTCGGCCAGATGTCTCAAATTGTGGAATCTGTTGTAAGTGATCATGCTTCATTTAATTTAGGGTGCTCCTTGTTGTTATTATTATTAATATTAATATTAATATTATTATTTATCATTATTATTAATTATTGTTTTTTATTAGTTGTGTTTATTATTAATTGTCATTATTGAGTGTAATTAGTTACCATTGCCATCGTGTATATACCCATTTGCAATGTGAATAAATACATACATACATACAATATTTTCTTGAAATGTTCCCAAAAGAATCATAGATGTAATTACTTTGACAGATGTATTATTTTATGTAAAATTCGCAATGTTTACTCATAAGAGAGGGTTGATTGTGTCGGCCATAAAGAGATAGCTACTTTGAGACAAATTTCATAAAATATAATTAAAAACATATATTTTCATCATTTCAATCTTACAAGTATAAGTAGCAAATATTAGCAATGATTATTCATATTTGAAGGTGGCTTTAGTATGTTATTGGCTACAGACGGAAATGTGAAAATCAGTGTTCTGCTGTCGGCCGGATAACCTAGTGGTAACTCGCATCCAAGCTTTCAATATTATAATGTCATACGTTAAAATCGATGGTTTCAGCTACTCTCAACTGTCATTCAACCTGTAGTGTTGAACTCATTAATTTACATAACAAACACAATATAGAAACATTTGGACGATGCATTTAATTGAAATGAACACTACACTACCAGAAGATCTCCTATAGACCAAATACAGTAGGTAGAATCACCAACGAAAGTCTAAGACTCTAAGGAAACATGGCAGTTCTTTGAAATCAGAATACACTACTAAACTTCATTTGGTTCGATTTCCGGCTAGGTCATGATGGAATTTTTGGTGAACACAGTAGACTTTCAGAGGACTTTTCTCGGGGTACTAATGCTTCCTTCTATTATTTTACCAACGCTCAATGTCCACCTCATTTCATCTATCATCTTCAGTAGTAAAAAATAGTCTGGAATGTAGTATTGGAGATAGCATAGGTTTCCCATTCTGATATAAAAAGTGTTCGGGCTCGTACAATTACCGTAACAATGAAGTTGTCATGAACATATATCCGGATACATGTTGAACTGTAGGCCTTGTTGTATTGTGGTCTATCATATGGCTGTTGAGTAGTTGCTGTAGGTGGTGCTCTGTGTGGTTACCACGCATTGTCACACGTGCTCAAGCCTTAAGTCTCAGAGAGTCATGTGGCTCCTATAGGATTTGCTGACATGCATTTGTACACACTCTTGTGCAATAGTTGTGGTTTGTTCTTGGGTGCAGAAGTCACCAAAATCTTGGTGTGTCCACATAACTAAAAAACCAAAGAATTGAGATCAGGTGATCTGGGAGGCCATGGACCTCCTCGACCAATCCGTCGGTCATTAAATATCTTGATTAGGTATTGTTGCATGATGTGTAGAAAATGAGGTGGTGCCTCATTGTGCATGAACCACATCTGTTATTGCACTGCAGAGGTAAATACAGCCAATAGGAAAGGTCAGTGAGCTAAAAGAGGAAGGCAACCTATACTACTGTTGAATATTCTACACAAGTAAAATTATATCTTGGAAGATACTATATTAAGTTTAGGACCCATGTTTAGTAGACTGTTTATTT
This sequence comes from Periplaneta americana, assembly GCF_040183065.1. NCBI lineage: Eukaryota > Metazoa > Arthropoda > Insecta > Blattodea > Blattidae > Periplaneta > Periplaneta americana. The sequence continues at coordinate 138,011,728 of NC_091118.1, forward strand.
ATGTTGAGAAATGCTTTACACTCTGAAAACATAACGTTGTTTGTTCTGTGTTTTTAGATGATTGAAAATAGTAGGCAATAATAAACAATTACAATATGTCGACAGATATTTATTTACGGACACATTTCATAGATTTTTTGTCTTGTTTTGCCCAATATTACCTGCTGTGAAACTACGTCATACTTTAGTAAACACCCGGTGTATGGCGTAAAATGGACCAAAGCATGCCTAAGTGTAAGAATTCGTCCCGGGTCCAGCCCTCGGAAAGCCAAGCCAAGAGTAGCTTAGCGGTAGAATGAAGAAGACAGAGATGCCAACATTATAATCATCATCACCATCGCCTCTCTCATACGTGTGCTACGTATAACATCTGTTCTAAATTGTTCTGCATATTTATTCTGTGTCTACTTACATCTCTCCTTCCTTGCGGGTTATGGAATTGAACATTATTGACTCTGAAAAAGGTATGGTAACAGATGTAATAATTGAAAGCCTCAGAGTCATAGTGGGCCAAGCGCCATTTATTAAAAACGGAGAAGGCAAGGGTTAAAGTTGAGTTAATGCCATAGTTTAATGAAGATTGACATATGATTTAGTTTTAATATGTATACTTTATATTATTTGCTATATGTCTCCATTGAATTATGGTAATAACTTCATTTTAACCCTTGTTTTCTACGGTTATAGCAAATGGCGCTTGGCTCACTATGGTTCTGAAACCTTCAGTTGTTAATGGAAACAGCATCGGGGAATGTCTGTTGCTTGTGGAAGCATGTAAGTATAGAGGATATTTGACTTAATATTGAAATATCGTTGTAGCTGTATTATTCACGTCATTCAAGGGCAGTATGTGGGCGCCAGGAATGTGATAAGTGTTGCATTAGTGGAAGTCACGTGTATAAAGAAAGAGGAAGAAAGTCTTTGAAATCCTGTGTGAATCGCTGACACATATTTCAATGTGACTCTCTCTTTGGTAGACCAACCTTACTCACTAGACCTACTAATTATTATTAATGGAATATTTTGCTGGAATACTTGATGTATACAACTGCAATGATAGTCATATACAGAGCTCTTTGTGATGAGTTAGTTCAAAGCTACAAAGCTATGAGTTTACCTGTCACAGATCCGCTTCTGTGACAAAGGTACTGTCGACGGTGTGGAGGTAACAAACACAAATGATTGAGGAAAATATAATCGAGACTCTCGAATTACACTGTTATGTTGTGAAGAATTTTGGTTTTCCGGCGTTTCAGAACTGTTTATATATTATATTTTCCGGTTCACGTTAGTCAAAAACCGAAAGGTCAACTACTAAGGGTGTCCACCAGTGAGGTTGATGCAGGCAGAATTTTGCGTCGGCAAAGTGTTATGCAGTTAGAATGTTAGATACAGTTTTAAAAACTTATTTTACTGACGAACTTATTTCAATTTTAATTATTACTAAATACCTAGGCCTACAGGATTTCCATGGAAATGCATGTATTTATACAGGGTCATTCAAAAGTCCGCAGACAATGACTACTTCATTATTAGTACTAGCGAAAAATGGAAAGAGGGGAAAGTTTTTGGGAATATGTAGTTTTCAATCTAATGTGCTTGAACTTTCAACGTAGAATATACCGTCGGGGTTGTAAATAGTACGACATGACACACCCGCCAGTTCCAATGCTGCCAAATTAGTGGCTTTCCGCTAGTTCTACTGGATTTTAGATACGTAGGGCCTATTATTTAAAGGAGAGAAATAGTTGACATGCAGAATTTAGTGGTTATTTGACCTCTCATAGTGAAAAAAGAACATTTATTTACGTTGATAGCATAAGCGTTTAGGGGAATTTCATTCTTGCCTGGCGGTTTTCCCTCAACTTGTATTGGCAACATTGCCAATTATCGTTATAATTTCTTAATTTATCCGATACACTTCTCAGTCTTATACGTTTCATGGTAAGTAAGCAGGTTTTGGCCTTTTTAGGAAAAAAATTCATGCATAATGCATGTTTTAAAGATTTTTTTAGATTTAATAAAGCATATGTAGAAGTCTATCTTGCGTATTGCGTCCGTTTGTACAGCTTTCGTGCATATTATATTATATTAAATAGAATAATACTGAATTTTATAAATATTGCCTCAGAGTTTGCTATTTCTAACCTTGAAATATTTCAAAGTATCTATTCAAAAATAGATCTACTCAGAAAACTCTTGGACCTCGTTGTATTGTCACACTGAAATTCGAAACCTCCACCTCTTATTTTATACAAGCTCTACCCCGAGGTTAAATTTGCTATTAGAAAAATGCCTCTCATGCATTCCTCCCATAATCAGTACCGGTATTTGGGCAGCAATAGCGCTAACTTGTTTCCTCTTGCATTCCTTTAATTAGTCCGCCGAGTTAGCTTTGTGGTAGCGTGTCTGCATCCAGACGAAAAGGGTTAGGTTCGATATCCGGCGGGGTCAGAAATTTTCATGTAAAATTTCTACCTCGGGGCTTGGAGAGATGGTGGTACACAACTTCTAATCACTAGATTGTGCACCAACATGTCTGGGTTAAATCTGAAATCTCTCAGCAGTGCATATGAAGAGAAGGCATAGGCCACTGTTAAGCGTGGCGTGGCGGCTCCCTTGGTGCTATTCGACAGGAGTAGGCTACGTGCCGGCACCGAGTTTCCCCTTCTCCCTTCCCCATCATTATCGTCCTCACCCATTCCTTCAATGCACTTATAACTTACACATACACTCACCCTAGTGCACGACATAACTCTCCACAGATATCAAGTCATCTACAACTTGGATCGCCGAAGTGGTGTGCAACTAGAAAATGGGTCATAGTCCTGCCATCTACACGCAATATGCGGAACCCGATTCACGTAAAGTGAAGTGAGTAGACATTGGGGTAAACATTGGATACATACATACATACATACATACATACATACATACATACATACATACATACATACATACATACATACATACATACATACATACATACATACATACATACATACATACATACATACATACATACATACATACATACATACATACATACATTTCTTTAATTTGGACAGGTATTAGGTCCGAAGTAGTTGCTTTGTGAATTGCTATATTTCTATTCTGTGGTGAATTTTGAAATGTAAAGTGTTGCAATGCTTCTGATTAAGATATCTTGTGGCACAATGAACAAATTTTGCAAAATTTCCAATTGAAAGAAGTAAATTGGAGACTCTGGGCCTACCACTCGTTGGTTTCCTGGAAATTATTGAAGATGTTCGAAAGTCTTCAGGATTTTGTTCACGTGAATGTGGCCGCATCAGCTAAAGAAAAAAAGCTATGGTTTATTTAACGACCCTCGCAACTGCAGAGGTTATATTAGCGTCGCCGGTGTGCCGGAATTTTGTCCCGCAGGAGTTATTTTACATGCTAGGAAATCTACTGACATGAGCTTGTCGCATTTAAACACACTTAAGTGCCATCGACCTTGGCCGGGATCGAACCCGCAACCTCGAGCATAGAAGGCCAGTATTACACTAACTACGCTACCGAGGGTGACTCAGCTAAAGACAAACTGGACAAAGTCATTAATGGAAATCTTGATTATGAACTCGTTTGTTCAATAAAAAGCTAATTTGTAATGAAAATGTTGGAGACACAAAATTTGGCCTCACTTTGTCTCAATTTCATCATTTAAATTTGCATTTGTCACTTTTTGTGATCTAGAAAGATAATTTTCTGTGTAGGAAAATATTTTTACGGATTAGCTCGTGAACTTATCTCTGAAAATTTGGAAAGGCTATTGGTAGTACATTATGCCATTATAAAATGCGTATTTTTGGTGTTTCTTTTTCCTTCTTAGTGCATATTTGATCATTTGATAGTGCCTGAATGTATGCATTTTTTACGATTTGATTTTGCATGAAAATCCTGTCTCTACTTATTAGAAATAGTCAAATGATACATACCATTAGGATACATCAGACTGTCGAAGTATTCACCCACTGCTCTTCAACATCTGTCATTCTGTTTACAATATTGGGAGAAATTGCGTGAATTTCATTTTGCTATATCATGATAAACGCTTAACGAGTATCTTCATTTAAATCCTCCAGATTACATTAATTGTTTGTGTAGGTGTACTTTTTGTTTAAATGTAGCCCACACGTGTTTGAACTTTTTCTACTTTTATAAAAATTTGTTATAATGGAAAGTATATCTTAGAATCATGACGACCAATTTTTTTCTTGCAGAATTTGTAAGAACGTTTTTCACATCTATCGTTAATGAATATTCTTCTTTCCAATTATATGGAATTATAACCATGTTACACAATATTACACATTAAACCACGGAAGGAGCAATAAACGTGACAAATTAGCACGGCACTTACAACTCAACTGTAAACGAAACCGATTATGATTCGCGGAAGTAGACCTCGAGTACACCGGGAACACAGCTGGATCAGTTTCGGCTGTTCCAAATCAACCTAACTGCCGAACTTCCTATATGACGGGTATTTTTATACTGTGAGTTGAAACGTGTCATAGCTTCCATTTCATTCACAACTTCATTTGTTTATTTTAGTATTTAAATGTAATATCGTTCTACGAAGTTATTCAATTTCAGCTGAAAGTAATTTTTAAATGCCTTGCTTCATTGGCCAAACTATAAATCTGTAATAATACAATAGATTTCCTAATAATTTCTTGACGTCTTTGAAATAGACTATTTTTACCCCGTCACACTGAATTGAGATATCCAATTACGATATCCAATACAGTAATTTCTTAGGTCGTTATATATATATATTTTTTTACTTTGAATCGGAACATTTTCTATTGACAATAGTTCCTAAATACACTTTATAATTTCCAAACGAAAATTTTTGTATTCTTAAATTTTCTACTGACTGATGCTCCTATCCTATATGACTGTAAGGTCTATATCAACTCACAAATACTATGCGGCACTAAAATAAGAAAATTATTCCCTTTCTCTAAACAATCTGTATCATATATTGGATTCACAGAGGTCATAAAATGAAAAATGAGTATATTGTATTCTATAGACTTCTATGGGATTGAAATTAATCCACATTAATGATTTTAAATTGTGAAATATTGGAGCGGAAGTAACGTCACATACTCAATTACACGTTGTAAATATGGTTTTGATATTATTTCATTGGAAATTCACAGCTGTGATCAAAGCCATGTTGTCTTTATTTATGACTAATAAAGTGTGCGTTTTTAGATGAATTATGAATGATTCATATTTTTAACACGAGTTTTCATAAGCTCTTAAAAATTATGCGTTAGAGGCGGAAAATCGCATTATTTTATTTCATATTTGAAATAAATATTATGCATATAATTTTAATCATTACTGATAGTGAAAAAGTAAGTATGGATTGTAGCCTGGTGCTTTATGCCTGATTTATTTATGACGTTGGCAATTTTCTGCGATTGCTAGCAGCCGGTCAATCAGCTAGCAATATGTGTATAATGTGCAGCATTGACCGTAAACTTGGACAGAGAGACCAGGCGGAGTCAAACGGTGATATACTACTTCTATTGTTCACCTTGCATACCATGAAATGGAATAGAATAGAACTTCGGGAAGGGAGCACTGCAACCCAGCACTACGCTAACCCTCAAGCTATTCGCATTACCAAACCCACACCGACTGACTACACTCGTTGCGTTTTGAGCAGGCAAAGAGCGTATTCCGAATCTCAGCGCTGAGCAATCTGATGGCTTCACTGTGTTCCGAATTTCAACGATGACGTCACTGATGGTCCACCGGTGTCGCACCTGTTCCATCAACTTTCAGAGATGGTGGCAGTCTCCATCAGCCGCCATCAGTGAATCTGATTGGTTCTTGTATATAGCGGGAATTAGCAGGCGAATGACATCATGCACTGTTATGTCATGGCGGTGTGTTCTGCTTTGGTTCTGCTGTATTGTTTGTAATGACCACAACTTAAGAAAAAATATGTTAATGGCTTATGAACGAACATGTCAGCTGACCAGTTATTACTACTGGTTCAAGAAATAAATTGTTTATGCTCTCTTTTCTTTGAACGAGATGACAGTATGGAAATTTCGCAAAATCTTGTTAGCGTACCATATGCAACAACTTGTACAACCGCCATGATAGCCATTGAACCTTCCAGCAGTGTTGTTCCTATTTCGCTGCAGCGTGACGTCATTGATGTCCATCGGTCCATAGACCAGCCCCGTCCGTGCGTCGCCAGCCGTAGTTCAGAGAATGCTATGGAATTATGACGAAATGAAGAAATGTTGACAAAATAATAGGGATGCGTCATATGGGGAAACGGGAGAATCTCGAAAAATACCCAACTGCAACCGCCTGCGTAACAGGCTGAAGGCCTGACCACTTAGACACCGCAGAAATTTGCACAACGTGTAATCCACTCGGCTAGCCACCGTACGTTACGCGGCTAGGGAGATGTCAGAAGTCTAAAGAAACGTTAATTCTACTGTAACTACTTCTATTCTGCATTTAGAGTTAGTTTTCTTGACTTTCCTTATCTGCTTCTTTAAAGTAATATTGAGAAGTTACTGATGTAAACGACCACATGTTGTGCCTTCTCATACGACTGATTATATCAGATTCTTCTTCTTCTGGCTATTTTTTAAATCTCTTATTTTCTTTTCCAATTGGTTATTTAACTGTTGTAGCTCTTCGATTCTTATGTTGTTTTTTTCCATGTTTGTCTTCAAATTTGTTATTGTCTGACTGAAATCCTGTAACTGTAGTTTTATTTCCTGATTAATTTTTATGAATCCTAATTTCATTTCTTCTTTAATTACTCCTCTCGTCTCTTCGCTCTTCACACTCTTTGTCCCGGATTCACTTCAGTTGCTCCCATCATTATCATCAATATGACTGTTCCAATCGCCCATTTTAATTCTTTTTTTTCTCACCGTTCTCCCGTCTTTTCTCTTCTTTAACTTTTCTTATGCTGAACCTTCCAATTGTTGATCTATACATGTACAAATCCACATTCATTTTATTTTCTTCTACTCCTGTTTCTGATGCCCGACGACACTTTTTTACGTTAGCTTAGAGCATCGCTATCTGTATGCTCATTCTGTAATTCGTATCATGTTACAGTACGACCAATCGCTTTGACTTCTGGTTGCTGACCCAAATTAAAATATAGTACTTTAATGTAAAATGTCAGTACAAACAGTTAAATCCGTGAGCAGAAGAATTTTAAGTCCAAATTACATTAAACACGTCTGGAATGTGTAACAGAGAAGTCCCAAACAGGTAACTATCAATTTAAGATATCTTCGAAATAGAATAAAGTTAAATGTAATAGTGATGAGTTGGTCATAGACACTAAAACGTCAGTTAAGAAAATATGAGTAAAATACATAAGTTACTTAAGTAACGTGCACTTATCTCCAATCTTTTGCGAAAAATTGATACATTCTCGACGCATTTTTCAGAAATTCAAGCAGAATTATAAAAAATAACACTATAAATGCCACTATCTTTAATTCACATATTATAACAATCATGACCATGAACAATCCTGGTGACATTAGCATAACGCTCTAATGTGCTAAACTCGGTTCCACTAGCAACTTTTATGTCATCATACAACCTGTTTCTAGCGGCCACTGACGAGATAAATGAAGTGTTGCATAAATGATATGATAGGTATATTGACTAAATCAACTCAAGAACAGTCTTATGTTTATATTCTCTGTCCAAGTGGTCAGCGCACGCCACGCCTTAATCTGTTGTGGGGTTTGGTGGTCTGAACCTCCGACATTGAAATTCTCCCTGTAGCGTGGGCTTCATAGGCCTAGTGATACTTTCATTGTTTCCAAATAAATTTCCATAGTTCCATAACAGTTCGGAATCGGACCTGCACTATGATCGTATGAACTTTTTGACTTACTGTATAACAGTTTCAAAAATCTTGTCGTAAAATTAAGATTTTTCTTCGTGAAACATCCTATGTATTCAATAAACAATAATGTAACTATTTTGGTCGCAACATTTGACATAATTAAAAAGAGTTTGCTTCCAACTCTTTTGGGATAATATTTGGAAACAGTAATGGAAATGAGTTATCGATATTTAATCATCTTTCCGTGTTCGCTCGAAAGAAAAATGGAAAAGATTAGCACGGAAATGTGCATGTCTGCAACGTAAATGGAAATAAAACTAGGTTAACACGCATCATGCGAAGTTTTTGAAATGATCTCTCTGGAACAGGACAGCGTGACATCTTGAATCCCACGTGTCTCTACTGGCCATTGATTAGCCATGTAGTTTTGGTTCTATTTGAAGTTACAACAAATTTACAGGGGGCAAAAAAACAGAATTTAAATGGAAAAATCATTTCGAAGATTTTCTGAATCCGCGATTGTTCTATATGGCATTTATATTCACATCTAGCGAACAAAACGGGATCACTTCTATGCACTGCAGTCCAAGTAGGCTTTTTGTGCTCTCATAATGAAACGAGATGCTTGCTGATTGTGTTGCTATGCTAAGCTAACCCTACCATTAGTTGAACCACGCTTTCCTCTCCAGCTGATAAGTATTGTCTTTGGTGATGGTCTACCGTACCTCAGAGCATGGATGAATATGTAATAGGATGCGAAACTGCGGTTAGCACCATCTGACGGAAGGGGATTCAAATAAGATGATCAGCGCCGCGACGTCGTGGGTGGTGAACATTAGAACTACGTGTTGGGTAGATTACCCAGAGTTCTCTATTTATCCGTTCGTTCGAGACAAACAGACGATGCTCGAGAAGACAAGATGGCAGGCAGAAACTTGCTCATGAGTGAACATAAAGTGATACTAAGTGTGTGTATGTTAAACAGTGATGTTTATGGACGTTGTAAAAATAGTATTGTTGAATGTATTGTAAAGTAATAGTAATATAATCAATTGAACTATCTAAGTAGTTTTTGCAGACTTTTCCATTGCGCTGTACACTAAATACTCAAAACTTACAATCCCAATTATCTAACCTTTTGCTTTATTTTCTGTCTCTGTTTGGTTTTATTTTGATTGGGTAGTGTACAATAAATCGTCTCTTTCATGTTCCTGTTGGCTCCGGTAAGAATTTTCAGTGGAAGATAGTGTGACAAATCAAAATGTAAATATTTTATTTTAAATTGGGTTAGTTGAGAATATCGATAAGGGTGGGAGGGAAGGAATATTTTCTGCATAGTTTAACATTTTCGTCACCAGGTGCGCTACTAAATTAATGGAGTAATTAGTTTTTGCTTTCGCTACTTGGTGAGCTGCTAGATGTAATAAGTTCTCCACCATCTAACAGATGGCAGCAAGATCAGTTTCTACATTAGCGCCTCTAGCATGTGTTAAGGGAAACTCAGTAAGTTTCGCATCCTATTATATATTCATCCATGCCTCAGAGTGTCAAGTCCACGCCGAGGACAGAATATTATAACGTGGTTCGGTGCTCCGGTGCCTCCTTCCATATATGGTCGTCTGGAACCTATCAACACTGGCATCTATAAATCTTTGAACAAACCACAAGGAAAACTCGTCACGATAGAAGGCTAATCTGACGCCGGACAAACACAAATAGGTTCGGGTTGTAGGTTTCTGGGTTTATGCCGCGGCAAACACGTCTACCGCCTGAGCTACACAGGTAGCAAGAAGATGAAAATGGAAAGGAATTGGTGGAAACTGTTGGCGGAATAAAGCGGAGAATATTGAAAGCGCACCAAATACTGTATTTTTTTCTATCAAAAGGGCAAGAATATAACGCTGGAAATACTTCGTAAACGAATCGCTGAAAACATGAAGAGTGTACAAAATATTGTTTCCCATGTTTAAGACTTGTGACTATCTACTGCTAACCACAGGTAAAAATAATGTAATATTTTAGTTACCAATAGGGTTAGAGTACAGGGTTAGTGGTAGGTATAATTAATAATTTTGTGCTTTGAAATTGTATAGGTCTTGTAGACACATAGTCTGCGGTTTCAATTTAGATATCATGACATGCCTGTCATACGCATGAGCAATTTCAACATGGGCTTGAAGGTTAACGAGAACTCTCAATTTCTAAACTTCATGAGAGATAAGTTTGGGCTGCGACTCGCATCATCCAAAGAATCAACCACTGTCGGCGGATCCTTATCTTTGGAAGGACTCAGATGCACTCGCCGCATCTCATACTTCTATCATCGCGGTCCTAGATTTCATTACAGTTATAACTGTATAAACTATAATAATTATGAATATCAAAACAAAGTGGATATACATAACATATACATAACGCCAGAAGAAATGTCCCAACTCTTTTGGCAGAACCTAAGTGCCACACTACAGCTGGATTAAGACACATTAGGAATTATGGACCAAGATTATACAATTCAGTATTGAAAAATAATCCAGACCTAAGCAATCTATACATTCTTAAGTTTAAAAATAAAGTGAAAATGTTTGTATGATATTTGATAAATTGTATTATTTTAAGTGTTACTAGCATTATATGTTACTAATATTTATTCTGTTTATCTGATGCATGTAACCTATAAGTTAAAACATTGTAATAAATATATATAGATCATTTTCTTAATTAATAACAGTGTATATCTCCAATAAATGATTTCTTAGCATCGCCACAGATACACTTGGTTGTACTTGTCACTATCTCTCGCACTAGAGAATTATTGAAAGTTATATTTTCCCCGCCATTCATAAAATATTTTGATATGATACCTCTTGCACAAAAGGGGAGATCTATAACTGGAACTTGATTAATGTATTTCAGTATTATTTGTATTTATCCTGGTAATAATGAACAGTTTGACTCGTCGACATTTTGTTTTTCAGCATTAACTTCCCATGATTGTATGAGAAGATTCGAAGAGAACGGCAGTTACGTAGACCTTCGGTCCCCCCCTACTACCAATAATGCATAGCACAATGTTAATACGGCGGCTGCTGTCGTCTGCGATACATCGAACTTTTCTGTTGATTTTCGAGTTCGTCATTTTTTTTCTGGTTATTGTATGCTTATTTAAGTTGTGTTAACTCTCACTAGTGGTTTTATATTTTATTTTATCCGTCTTAGTATTTATTTTATTATTGTAAATATTTTTGTTTTATTATTATTATTATTATTAGTATTATTATTATTATTATTAATGAATTAATTTGTTTTACAATCTTTGTATCATCTCCGTCACGGATATTCTATTATTATTATTATTATTATTATTATTATTATTATTATTATTATTATTATTATTATTATTATTATTATTATTATTGTTGTTGTTGTTGTTACTATTATTTCTTTCTAACATCAACTTTATTATTGATCTCTTTAAAATTTATGTAGACTACTGGACTGTACCCGAGCACGAGGATATGCTCATTTCGGGTATATATTCATATGTATCATTTCAAATGTAAATTGTGAATAAATTTGAATTTGAATTTGAATTTGAATATAATCTTGAATAGTTATGGCTTGCATTTGTTTTTCAGCCCCAGACGTAGTTATAATTTTCAAAGCCAGCAACGTAGCACAGTTATATTCCAGATTTTTTTTTTTTTTTTTTTTTTTTTCGTTTGAGTGGTAAGAAGTTATACAATCATTACTAACTCATGCGTCTTTTTCTAGGAATAACGCACCTAAATTAAGCACAGTTTGTGGAATATTGACAGGAGAAATGCGTTATCAACGAGAAGACTTACCGTAACGTCATCTTTGTCCAGCACAAATTCTACTATTTCGCTAGGATTTGAACTGGAGTCTCCATCGTAGAAAGACGACACCTTGGGCTTGTTAAATGATATTGAAAGAAAATCATGCATGAACTTATGTCTTTTTACAGGAACTATAGACCCTGAATATAAATCTTTAAGGAGATATATTCTTCTCCAAAAACGCCATTGATTTGATATAAAGATTTTCATATAGGGAGGACGTATTGTATTCCCGTTTTATAACTGTCAGCACGTGGCCGTCAGGTTGAATTTTGAAGACGGCGAAATATATTTTACGGCAAATTTTTATCTCCAAAACCATCTAAAACACATAAACTCTGTATCTTTCTTATATGTGTTTGTTAGTACAATGAACGTGCCGTATACTAAAATATTCCGTAGCGTATAGTGAAATTTCTTCCTGCCCTCACTTCAGTTTCGGTTTTATAGGTCTGTTGAAGTGAATGTGTAAACAACTGTCATCTTTTCCTTCACACTTTAAACTTAAGGTTTCCATTTTGAAGATCTTTCTATACTCTGATAAAATTGAATTTTGTTACCATAAATTATATACAGACTTTGCGATTATCTAGATGAATCAGTCTTGCAATATCTTTCTCTTCTGAATTTATGTCATCCTATTCAGCTTTTATTCTGTCTGCTCTTTCGTTTAAATTGAACATTACGTATTTCGAAGTAAACAATAGTGAAGTCCTTCTCATTTCAGAACATCACCGCCAAATACAGATAAAAAGTAGATAACAAATAACAACACCAACAGAATTACTGCAACATGAAAAAATAAATGATATACCATACTGCAAGTACCACTTAGAGGTATCGATAAATAAATACTCACCGTTTGAAAACAGAGGAAGTTATTCTTATGGTTTTTAGCTTAAACGATATAGAGATTATTCCAATTATTACTAGTGTCGTGCGCATGCGCAACAATGTTTAGCATGGGAAGCAATTCAGGAATAATCAGTACAGCATCAAACACACTATTGTGAACATGTGGACGCTAGAACAAAAGTTTCAATGCGAGCCGTTGTTAATGGTTGATGTGTGTTGACAATAATTCCGTCATTGAACCATTCTTTTCCATCGAGATGACAGTCCTTGAAAATGTGTATCTGGACATGTTACAGAATTTTGTTGTGGACCAAATTTCTACAAGATCAGTGTCTCATCAAGATGGTGTTTCACCCCATTACTACGGATCAGTGTTTGGTATCTTGGACGAAACATTTCCTGATAGGCGGCTCGGAAGAGGAGGGTCCCTTGCTTGGCCCTCCAGACCGCCCGATCTGATCACCTAATGTTGTTTATCAAGAAAGAGTTCACACTTTAGAGAAACTGAAAGAACGCATTACAAGTGCAATTGCACTAGTACAGCGATGGGGAAAAGGGTGGAATGAACATAATCAGCAACTTACTCACTCCACATCTAAAACAGCAAGGTCAGGCGTATTTCGTTTCCGGGTTTGATTCTTTACAAGCCGAGTTCAAAGCTATGCAGTGGCGTAACCCAGTAGAAACGCTATGTAATATTGTGTTGTTATACTTCTGACCTAAACTAATAGGGTGCTGATAAATGTTAATAGAACGAAACAAGCGTTTACCTTTGGTAATTATAATGTATTTACATAAATAGAACGAAAATAATAATTGTGTTACTTCATTCGGTAAACAGATCGCACGAGTAATGAACAAATTACATAGAATGCAAATACTTTTCTTGCAACAGGTGAACTGATATTACGAATAATTAAAAAATATATAAATAATGTTACAAAAGAAACTATAATAATAATAATAATAATAATAATAATAATAATAATAATAATAATAATAATAATAATAATAATAATATAGTACTTTATTGCCAGAACAAAGATACATATTGTTTTTTTTATATAAAACACTTTAGCACGTCCAGAAAGAGTAAGTTACATACTCGTTTTCAGAGAGGATTCCACATAATGTTAAGACATTTTATTAAATAACAGAGTAAAAAGTAAAAAAGAAGAGAAGAAGAAGAACACCGATATCACAATAATTGATCTTTAAATTTTCTCTGTTAACAGCAATTCCTCAATTGATTTTTTTAAATAAGGAGCATTGGCAAATTGTATGTTTAGGAATTTAGCTATTATCATGTTATAAAACCTTGGGTAGAAGTTGTTACTTCCTTCCGAGAACATCTACATTTCTCTACTATATGTTTTGAGAAAAGATAACTAACACGAATTATGTTTGTTGCTAAGCAAACTGAAGCTGGCTCGTGTTTGGTTTTTAATGAATGTTTTAATTCTTCCAATTTCTTATTGCGGGATGGCCCTATTTTGAAAGAAGGACATAAATTAGCGTTTAATCTGTAAAACGACTACACAAAACCGTTACGATACCGGAATATCAGGATTTCTGTTATAACAATGTCACCACGATATAAATGCAAATTCAAATATTTATCTGCCAAATTCTTCTCATAATTCTCTTCATAGAGGAATTTAAAATGCCGGAACACACTAAACATGGAGCAGAAAACCTCCTCCTTGGACAACAAACACAATGCTTTGTTATTTCGAGGAACACAAAAGTACTTACATTCTCATTCATCTTTATAAATGTATCTTTTTACTTTGCTGTAGGACATGATTCCACCACTGATACTCGCAGACTTGGTGTGACAGAGTGGTCGCGATTTGGACGGAAACAGATGTAGGAATGACTAGTCTGCTAGCTAGCAGTGGAAGAGGTTCAACTATGATTGAGGGGAAGGGAACACAGTGTTACTTTTCCCCATCGCTGCACTAGTAGATGAGTCTAAATTTGCTACAGACTACCGTTGAATACCGGCTCGATGTCTGCAGAGCAACTGGATGTGCATACATCGATTTGCATGGATCAGCATGCTAAACTGGAGAATTTCTACATCAGTTACATAAAAAGTATGTTAATTTGAAGTATAAATAATGATTCATTAGAGGAGATAAAGTCGGAATATGAGAAGAAATGTCTGAAGGAAGTGAAGTAGAGAGAGGAGTACGACAAAGATGCCCTTCATCACTTATCCTGCTCAACATCTACTTTGATGATTTGGTGAAGAACAGTTTTCAGAACATGGTAGGGTTGATAGTAGGAGGAAGGAGACTAAAGTACTTAAGATTTGCTGACTATATGGCGTTGTTAGCAGAAGAAGAGAAGATACTAAGGGATATGCTACTGGAGCTAAATGACAGCTGTGAGCAGTGTGGATGAAGATAAATGCAAACAAGACGAAGAGCATGGTTGTCGGAAGAGCCAGTACAGCAAGTGAACAGCTTCAAATACTTGGGGTGTACTAAAGCAGTAACATGCGCTGCTGCCAAGAAGTCAAAATGAAGATAGCAATGGCAAAGGAAGCTTTTAATAGAAAAAGAAGCATCTTCTGTGGATCTCTGGAAAAACAATTAAGTAAGAGATTAGTGAAATGTTTTGTGTGGAGTGTGACATTGCATGGGGCAGAAACATGGACATTACGACGAAGTGAAGAGAAACAACTAGAAGCATATGATATGGAGAAGAATGAAGTGAGAAGAAATAATGATGCTGAAACTGATCAGGAAGAGAGAAAGTAATTGGTTTGGTCACTGACTGAGAAGAAACTGTCTACTGAAGGATGCTTTGGTAGGAATGGTGAACGGGAGAAGAGTTCGGGGCAGAAGAAGATGTCAGATTATAGACGACATTAAGATATATGGATCGAATGCGGAGACTAAGAGGAAGGCAGATAATAGGAAAGATAGGGGAAAGCTGGGCTTGTAGTGAAAGACCTGCCCTCGGCCAGAACACGTGTGTAAGTGTGTGTGTCACTTATCTGTGCAAATAAATGCTGAAAGCTTCATTCCCTCTGTATGCCTATCTATACAATCCAAATACATTCAGATACCGGTATGTGAAAAGCGACGGGCTGAGTGAAGCCGGAACAGGACAGATTATAAATGTTTCACTTGTATTTTTGTCTATTATGAAGCTTTTTGTCTGTGATGATGTCCATAATACAAACATTCATTATAATAGAATAAAATAAATTATCCAGTTTGTAAAATGGGAGATATATTAATGAGAACTGAAAAAATACCTGTCGTATTATATGACAAGAATTTTTAGCGTTAAAATGTGAAATTCCATCCCTTCTCTTTAATGTATTTTTGTACGGAGGATAGGCCCGAAGACAAGCACTGCTGTCAATGTTTGAATTATTATGCTTCTGCCACTCCTATACTTAAGAATGATTTTTGAAGTGGGAACGGCAGCTATTTTTATAGATATCGTGACCCAGTTATATGGATCCATCTGTCGATTCAGTCATGTAGACTTAAGAATTCCGATAGGATCCAACTCGAGGTCCTTCCTTCCGGCGAAAGAGTACTACTCCGCACGACCGATGCCATCTGCACGTCAGTTACAACACTACATCACGCAGCACAGTTTTGTGCGAATAATGTTGACGAGATTATATTGAATATGGAAATGGATAGTCACGGTGGAATGATGAAGGGAAATTGGAGAACCACAATAGAAGCTCTCAAGAAGCTTGCCTTTTTCAACCACAAATATGACTTCGCCATTACCGGGATTCGAACTCGGGCCCGCAGTCATTGTAATCTAGTGCTCTGTTAATGCTATTTAGTCCCTTCTTTACAACAGTAAAACAGAATATTGCTCTCGCTAATCCTTAATATATTAGGGACAAAGTTTGGATGTTGTTGAACTTCCGGAGATTTAAATAAGAAAAGAAGCTAAGAGACCATTTCAGACGACATTACTATTTAAATTAATTTTGTATAACTCAGAATTTAAAAACAGAAATTTCGCAACAAAATTTTGTACAGATTACATGCATACAAACTGCTCTGTTTCCAAACTTTCCTATGTAATAAATAAGCCATGTCCAGAACTAATGTTTCCTTGCGCTGCCACGAACTTCCCTCAGACGAGACATTTTATTTTTAATGCTAGTAACAAAACTCTACCGGGAAAGTAATATAACGAAACTTGTTATGGAGTATTTTCAGTGCCTGCCAGCTCCGTAAACACACATACAGCTAAGAGATCTGAAGGGAGTGAAACGTATCATTGCTGTAAAGAGACTTAAAACTGGAGTTTCTTCGCCATGAAAGTCCACAAGCTGGAAGTATGAAAGCACGAAACATAAAGTAACTCAGTCATATTAAAGAACTGGAAGCTGCTCTTTTCGAATCCGAGTTTGTGTCAGTTCGTATATTAGAGTCATATATCTTAGAGGTTCTAATAAGAAGCTGTAAAGAATTCATCGTCGTTGATACTGAAAGACACATAACATTGCGGAAATGGAAAACAAAGTTACTGCTATTGCAATACCCATAAAGAACGCTCTTGTTTACAAGTCATGTGATACCACAAATGAAGTTATTATTAATACTTTCGTTCACATTTATCTAACAAGCGAACATTCTAATGCGGGCAGATTTATTTAGTTATTTATTTATTTATTTATTTATTTATTTATTTATTTATTTATTTATTTATTTATTTATTTATTTATTTATTTATTTATTTATTTATTTATTTATTTATTTATTTATTTATTTATACAGAATACAGAATACAGAATATAATTACAATGGAAATAAAAACAAAACAATAAAATTATTATAAAAAAGAAGATACAGTAATATTAACAACATTTGAGGACCGAATGAGAAGCGCTCGTGTTCGGTCGCAGTTCAGATATATTCTTAATAGGCCTATAAGAGAATATACAAAATAAAATAAAATAGGAACTAAAATTAAAATTACAGCTACAGTGAAATTATATGATATATTAATATAAGGGGAATATAGAAAATAAAATAAAATAGGAACTAAAATTAAAATTACGGCTGCAATGAAATTATATAATATATAATATTAACATGCAGAAGAATAATATCGTACGTGAATCAAGTAAGACAATTTATGAAAAAATATATATTCAAAAATTATAGAATACAAATATAATATAGGCTGATTAATTTATACACATAAGTTATAAATTTATTTAATCAAATTGAAGACATTAACACGTTTCTAATTTTCTTGTTATATGAAGGGCTCAGAGCTAAAGGCGACTAACCCACAATTACAAAATGAGTAAATAAGAGTTGAAATTAAGAGGATCTTGACAAAAATGATTGGTTTCACAATTTATTTTAATTGGTCTACATTGAATAAATACAAAAAAATATCATTAATCTATAACAACAATGTATAGTTTTGAAAAAAGGCTTAAAAATGAACAAAAATGAGCCTTCGGCTCTGAGCCCTTCATATCTTAGTGGATTACATGTTAGAAGTTCTGGGTGTAAATTAGCTAAAGAATTATACAATCCAGGGCCAAATTAATGCCATGCTCTAGAACAGCAGATGTGAGATATTTAGGTTCTACTAATGTTGAATTATTATTTCGTCTTGTGTCATGATTATGTGCCTGTAATATAAACTTAAAACGATATTTATGATAAAATTTTAACAGAGTACATTTATAAATTTGTTCAATATTAAATACATTAAATTCAAAATAAATTAATTTAGTTGGATAATCAAAACGTTTCTTCAAACAAATTTTAATTATTCGTTTTTGTAGTAAATTTAACGGACTAAGATTAAGTTTTGTACTTCCACCCAAACAATAATACCATATTGAATGGCAGACTGAAAACTGGCCAAATAAACATACATTCCGTAGAACTCTAATGGGTAAGTGGCATCGAAGATTAACGAATTTATTAATAATTGTTTTACGAATCCTCTTATAAAAAGTTATTTTCCTTCTTCCACAACATTAATAATGTGAAAACAAGTGCTTATACAAAATTTGGCCACTCGATCGCAATTATGAGGACCGTAAAAAATAAGTTTCCCTGGGGACGTTTACAGAAAGGAAACACAATTTCATGCAAAGATTTATTGGGATAGATACAGCAATTGTTGAGCTATTTTTCAACATATTAACCGCCGGAATTGAGACATATGTCGTACCGTGGGATCAATTTTGTATCCCTGTGTCGTATAAGTCTGCCTGGGATCGGAACCATCGTGTGACAGCCATTTACACCTCTCTGTCGGTCTCATGGTATGACAAAATGTCTCAATTCCAGTGACAAATATGTTGATAAATAGTTCAACAGTTGTTGCATCTGTTGGAATAAATTTTTCCAATGAAATTATCTTTTCTTTCTGTAAATGGCCCCAAAGAAACGTATTTTTAAGGCCCTCGTAATTGCTCTCGAGTGACCAAAATTCGTACCGGTACTTGTTTTGTCATTATTAACATGGTGGAAGAAATAAATAACTTTTTTATCTGCTCCCATGAGAATGTTTTCTTTTAAGTTTATCAATATTGTATGAGTCGGCATGGGTGGAAAATCGATAGAGTGCTGGCCTTCTGTATCCGAGGTTGCGAGTTCGATCCCGGCCCAGGTCGATGACATTTAAGTGTGCTTAAATGCGACAGGCTCATGTCAATAGATTTATGACATGTAAAAGAACTGCTGAGGTACAAAATTCCGACACACCGGCGACGCTGATATATCTTCGGCAGTTGCGAGCGTCGTTAAAAAAACATAACTTAACGAGTATGAAGTGATGAAAGCACACTTTCTGAGAAAAACTAACCCATATATTAAAAACACAATATTTATTGGACACAAAATAATTATTGTTACAATACATTTCCAAAACTACAGTCCATAGTAAATTATTTTCGTTTGTTTTTGACTTGAAAGTTTGTTCTTACATGTATCCACATTAGAAACAAACAAAAACAAATTGTTTTCAAGCGATAACAAACGATTCTTGTATATCGTCGTTCTTCCTGCAATAACTTCTATGTTACATATTTATCGATTTTCATATTTTAGCTCTATTAAATAACTTAAATAGTGATATAGCAAATAATAAGTTCTCCTATATGTAATTACATTTATTTGTTTCGAAAATGTAAGAATTCACAGCCTCCTATGTACGGCTGCCATAGGATGAATAAATGTGTTTTTTCTTCCTACTGAAAAATTTTATATTTTGTACATAGGACTTATTGCAGAAACAACGACGATATAGTTTTCAGTGCTACGATAGATGAAACATTATTTTCAGCTAGCTAAAACGTGGCGAGAAGGATTATTATTTTCATGGCTCTTGTGACTAAATTTCCGTATTCACTTTAACGGGTAAAAAAAAAAAAAAAACTTATTTAAATCTTCCAGTGTAAATTGTAACTGTAATGCTTTATCAGCTAGTAATTCGTAATTCGATGAGTTGTTTGTGGGTCTGGACTGGTAACTCTGGAGCTGCATCATTGTTTTCATCACATAGTTTGAGTAGGCCCTACCCATCTCTTCAAGAAATCTTCATTATCTTTCGGGAAATATTCCGACAACTGAAACCTGAACTCATCTAATTCATACTCTACAGCAAGAAACCAATAATAATAATAATAATAATAATAATAATAATAATAATAATAATAATAATAATAATAATAATAATAATAATTTCTTAACTCAGTTTTCTCAATATGCATTGAGCGCAAACATGTCGAAATATCTTTCTTAAAGACGGATAATGCAAACACCAATGCAGTGATGGTACTAAATAAATGATGAGAAAGATGTAGAAAATATTCGAAATAGAAGGTCTCCCGGTAAATATGAACAAAGCTGAGTATTTCGTTGTGGGAGATGGAAGAAGAGATACCTTAAGGAACAATTGAAGTAGTGAAACAGAAATATACTTGTGATCAATTATTCGTGAGTCTGGATTGTATGAAGATGTGGATCATAGAATAGGAAAAGGCAAGCAAACGAGAAAGATATTGAATGGGGTCCTGTGGAGTAGATTTATCTCCAAACAGATGAAGGAAAGGATTCTCGAATGTATAGTAGAAAGTATGTTGACATATGGGGCGGAAAGATAGACTCTTGTTGAACCCCAGAATTGGAATATATGAGCAGCCGATGTGGAGATGAGTGGGTTAAGAAGAGTGGCAGGATGTCCAGGTTGCAGTGGAGAAGAAATAAAAATGGGAATCACTCTGTTTAACACTTTAGCAGGAGTGTATTGATGTTCAAGATGTGTTGAAGTTATCTGTGTAATAAAATGCACTTGCCGCGTATATTTGTTGTTAAAAGAAATATTCTATTACTTACAGAATCCGAATCACCAAATGTCACTGACACATGCAGCCAAATCTCTCTAGAAGAAGAAATAAACTCTCAAAGTTATATTCTGAAACCAAGGTTAAAACATTGCAGGTTGTTTATAACTTTGACCAGCTTTTATTGCTATGTTTACATTCTTGTTGAAGAGAAGTGCATGAAGTTACCAAGTTTTATGACTTCATGGTCCAGTTGTTTAAATTAAAGCGACCACATTATAATTTCTTGTGGAATGTTAAAAAATTACCTTTTCTCCTTTAAACTGCTATTTGCAACTAAATATCTTATACGAATCATGTGATGCCAAACTCTCCACTGGTGGAAAATTTCTATGTTTTGCTTCGACATTTGGCGCCTCTACAAAACCAACTCCTCTCTCTGTTTAGCTAATTGATGCCTTGCAGTTTGGCTGTTTACTACGTAGTCACTGCAGTAAAATAACAAATATAATTTTTGTTATAGTTGGTGTTGCTTTTTTTACTTTATTGGAGCGTAAAGTTCTTAGATATATTCATATTCGTAAAGGTCAATTAGTAATTTTCTAATTATACTGTTAAATTTTTGTTAAAATTTAAAAGGAACTAAAGAGGAAAAGATGAAACAGTGGAAAAAAGAAAAAAGAATGAAGAAAAGAAAGAAAGAAACGAAACGAAACAGAAATAATAAAAGAAATAAATAGTCGAAATGGTTGAAGACTGGAAGAAAGAAATAAGAAAAGAAAAAAGAAAGAGGGAGAGAGAGAAAGAAAGATAGAAAGAGAGAAAAGAAGAAAGACAAAGAAAGATAGAAGGAAAGGAAGAAAAATAGAAAGAAAGAAACAGAAATAAGGAAAAATAGAAGGAAAGAAAAATAGGAGGAAAGAAAGAAAGATAGAAACACAAGAAAGAAAAATAGAAGGAAAGAAAAATAGGAGAAAAGAAAGAAAGAGGAAAGAAAGAAACACAAAGAAAGAAAAATAGAAAGAAAGAACAATAGGAGAAAAGAAAGAAAGAAGCATAGACAGAAAGAAAGAAAAAAAGAAACACAAAGAAGGAAGAATAGAAGGAAAGAAGAACAGGAGGAAAGAAAGAAAGAAAGATAGAAAGAAAGAAAGACAGATAGAAAGAAAAATAGAAGGAAAGAAAAATAGGAGGAAAGAAAGAAAGAAGGATAGAAAGAAAGAAAGAAAGAAAGAAAGAAACACAAAGAAGGAAGAATAGAAGGAAAGAAGAACAGGAGGAAAGAAAGAAAGAAAGATAGAAAGAAAGAAAGACAGAAAGAAAGAAAAATAGAAGGAAAGAAAAATAGGAGGAAAGAAAGAAAGAACGAGAGAAAGAAAGAAAGAAAGAAAGATAGAAAGAAAGAAAGAAAGAAAGAGAGAGAGAAACAAAGAAACACAAGGAAGGAAAAATAGAATGACAGAAAAATAGGAGGATAGATAGATAGATAGATAGATAGATAGATAGATAGATAGATAGATAGATAGATAGATAGATAGATAGATAGATAGATAGATAGATAGATAGATAGATAGATAGATAGATAGATAGATAGATAGATAGATGATGGATGGGTGGGTGGGTGGGTGGGTGGGTGGGTGGGTGGGCGGGCGGGCGGACGGACGGACGGACGGACGGACGGACGGACGGATGGATGGATGGATAGACAGGCAGGTAGAAGAAAAAATTGGAGGAAAGAATGAAATAAAGAAAGAAAGAAACAAACAAACAAACAAACAAAGGAAGATAGATAGATATAATTTATTTCCAAGAAATAGTCTGCGCAGGCATCCTGGGTTGCCAAAAAAACAGAATAATACACATATAAGAATAATAACGATTACAGTAAATAGATGAGTCAAATTGAAATGCGAACTTAGAGCTTAAATTTAAGAATTAATAAATTTGTACATAGGCTATATTGTAAATCACACACTAACGGATAGAAGGGGGGGGGGATTATGATATTCTGTATAAATGATTTTTCAGAATTGCCACAGACCCTTTAATGCTAGAAGTAATTTATTTTTGGAATGATATCATGGATTCCAAATGTTGTGATAGTGTTTACAGTTGATCGTGGGATGGTGCCCCTCGCTCCGATCATTAAACCATGTACTTCCCAGGTGCCAAAGAAACACAAAAAAAGAAAAATAGAAGGAAAGAAAAATAGGAGGAAAGAAAGAAAGAGAGAAAGAAAGAAAGATAGAAATAAATAAAGAAAGAAACATAGAAAGAAACACAACGAAAGAAAAATAGGAGGAAAGAAAGAAAGAGAGAACGAAAGAAAGATAGAAAGAAAGAAAAAAAGAAATAAACAAAGAAAGAAACACAAAGAAAGAAAAATAGGAGGAAGAAAGAAAGAAAGAAAGAAACATAGAAAGAAAAACGAAAAAAGAAAAATAGGAGGAAGAAAGAAAGAAAGAAAGAAAGAAAGAAAGAAAGAGAGAAAGAAAGAAAACCGAGTCTGTAGCTTAGTTGCGAGAACACTGGCTTACAATAATTCTGAATTTGGATTCGAATATCTAATTTTGTTTTCAGCACGAACGTCGCACCTCATCGTACTAATACTATTTCACAAGAGTCCTGCTAAGTCTCTGGAATTTGCTAGCTACCTGCTAATATCAGGGAAAGTCGAAATGAATTTCAGTTAAAAATAAACTTACTGTCCTAGGTATTTGCGTATTAATTCAGAATCGTTGCTGTAAAGAGTAAAATTTAAAATTCCTTCTCCGAACGAAAAGTTACGTCTGTTAGTTTCAAATTTCTGCACATTTAAAGGACATAACGAACAACACAAAGGCAGTAAAAATCACATGATCCTTTTTAGATTCGACAACTACGTCATTAGCTTTTTCTAATGCTGAAGATATCTCCAAAATTTCTTTCTGACAATTCGAGTACTTCCCTTGCTAGTGAAAATTGGAAAAACTTTACTAATTCCGCAGTAGAAAGAGGAAAATATGTAAATGTGGATATTTTTATAAGAAAGGAATACTACTTTGGTCCTTAAATATGTGTAGAACAAACTTTCATGTAGTAGATGAAATGAAGAAATGTATTGAAGTATAAATATTTGTTGTTGTACACCGATTAGAATTCAATAGAAGTGCGTATTATATAACGAGACCATGAAGCCAGAAGGGCGTGTCAACAAAATTGCCAGTTTACATTAAAACCATTTAAATATGGGATGATTTTTTCTAGTCTTGTTTACATGACTAAGTACATTCTTTGATTCTTTTTCATGCCTATTGTAATTCTCAAACAATTATTTTAAAATAGAAATAGGTTCCATTAAAAATTAGAGAGGCCTAACACAAAATTTGTCGATACGCATTTGTGGTATGGTGCCCACGATATCATCCCATCGACTCGCCTCATATGATTGTTTTATTGTATGATAATAATCAAATCTAGTCATCGGAATATGAAACTAATAAGAAATTAAGATTTAATTAAGAAAACTAAGAATAACAAATTTAATAATTTGCTATGGATTTTACATGTTTACATATGCTTCTTTGTCGTTGTGGTTTTTAAGAAATACTGTTGACAATTTACAAATTATATGTGTCAAATCAGGAAAGAATTGTCAAAAAAACATTAATTTCATTCATAGTTTTCTGCTGACCGCAAATCCAGCATTTTTCAATCTTTCCTACTTTCCGCCTTAGTCTCCGCTTATGATCCATATATCGTAATATTGTCTATCATCTTATATCTTCTTCTACCACGAACTTTTCTCCCGTTCACCATTCTTTCCAGTACATCCTTCAGTAGCAGTTTCTTTTTAGCCATTGATCCTCCAATTCCTTTTTTTCTCTTTGATCATGTTCGGCGTTATTCTTTCTTCACCCACTCTTTCTAGTAGGCCTGTAGTTACATTTCTTATTTTCTGTGTCCATTTCACACACTCCGTTCGTCTCTGTATCCACATTTCTGATGCTTCTAGTCGCTTCTCTTCTTTTCGTCGTAATGTTCACGTTTCTGCCCCATACAATGTGACACTCCACGGAAATCACTTGTCTCTTCCTTAGTTATTTT
The DNA here is from genome assembly GCF_040183065.1 of Periplaneta americana. Classification (NCBI taxonomy): domain Eukaryota; kingdom Metazoa; phylum Arthropoda; class Insecta; order Blattodea; family Blattidae; genus Periplaneta; species Periplaneta americana. Next base: position 138,036,719 of record NC_091118.1, read on the forward strand.
CCAAAAATACGCAGATGATCTTCATTTTTCCATTAAAAGCTTTCTCTGCTATTGCTATCCTCCTTTTGACTTTCTGGTAGCAGCTCATATTACTACTTATAGTATAGTAACCCAAGTATTTGAAATATGATAATATTGTTACCTTCTCTTCTGCTAACAACACCATATCATCATGAAATCTTACACACTTTATTCTTGTTCCTCTTACTATAAAACCTCTCATGTTTTGAAAACAGTTCTTCAGTAAGTCCTTCAAATAGATTTTAAAGAGGTTAGGTGATAAAAGGCATGCTTGTCTTACCACTTTCCCTATTCTACGTCCCTTTGACATTTTTTTCTTCTATCCTTACTCCTACTCGTGTTATATAAAGATTATTCAGTAGCCTCCTCTTTTTTCAATCCACATCAATATTCTCAAGTATCTCTATAAGTTTATTCCAAATCCACTCTGTCGAAAGCCTTTTTCAGGTCCACAAATACTACCTGCACTTCCTTATTTTACTCCAGATATGTTTCACCGATTGGTAAAGAAAACAAATTATTGCGATGTACCGAAGTACATACGATATTTCCGTGCAGGAATTCTGCGTTATTATATGATGGAGTAGTGAGTGCACCTCTGTACATAGTGTGTTGGACATTATGCCACTGTCACACATCTGTGACATAGTGCATGAGGGTTGGCCACTGAGGGAAACTAAGAGATGGAGATTAAACTGAGAGGATTCAATCCTGCATCGGAATTGGAATCCGGTGTGGCTTAGTGGATAGAGCATCAGCACGTAGAGCTCAAATCCCGGGTTCGAATCCCGGTGCCGGAGAGAGTTTTTCCCCTCTCCACAGATCTTTCATAAAAAAACAAATGTTACAATATTCTAACATTTTTGTAGAGTTATTACAATTGTGGGACTTGTCAACTTTAGGAATCAGGCCCCTGGATCGGTTTTTCCGAGGTTTTCGCAACTTTAATGGAATTTGAGCTAATCACATGGTGAATTCATGCTCACATATCGCCAAACACCATCTCGCCAAGTATTATTTCACTGTCACCAATTTCGCCTTTAAATAACCTAGTAATTGATAGAACGTCGTTAAATAATAAAGTAAAAAAAATTGCATTATATTTATTGTGACTGACTTGCAAAAGTGCATAGCCTAAATGACCACAATCTACAGTTTCTTACATTACACTGATAAGTTACTTTCAAAATAGTGGAATATCTCCTTTAATAAAGGCAGGATCGATGGGAGGTTTCTGAATTTGTAGTGACATACATGCAGGCAAAGTCTGGCTAAACAATTAGTTGTTATGCAGCTCTGTCAACTTGTCTAAAACAGACGTCCGTCCCAGGGCAGAGAATTCTTGCAATTAAAGTGTATGTTTTCTTAGATACGTTTTTAAAGTTGGAAAGTGTAAGAATAAGTGACAAGTGAATCCGATGGAAAAGTTATTCTCACCAAGTTCGCAGAATCTCGCTTACATTATGAAATAGCACGCAATGTGCAGTCACTCCAAGTGAAAGGACCCTGGTGGCCATTTAAACATACGAGAAAAGTTTTAATTAAAAACTCTTTCCTCTCATTTTGAGACGAATGAAAGTGACATTAAGTGTGTCGTAGATATTCGTCACTTATAGTTGAGTCGACATATTGTTAACTGAGGACAACTTAGAATTCTGTCGCCAGAAGGATATAAATATAATGGTTAGCTGAATACTTTAAGTTCATGTTATAGTGCATTTTAGAGATTGTGGAAACATTTTACAGCTAATTTTTCTTAATTAAACTACAAAGGTTATACAGATATAAAGGTTATACAGTCTTCCAATAAGAGTGTCCTGCTTTTAACATATAATAGCTACCGTGTTTATGAAGCTACAGCAGTCATAGTTTTCCCATGGTTACACTTGTTATTGACAAATAATCATGGAAGGTTATTCCATTCCACAACGTATAGAAATCAATAAAATTTATTATTAAAAAAGCATCCTCTCACCAAGCATTCCGTGCATTATGTGAAGTGAACGGAGTGTGTAAGATATCGGGCTATGATAAGGGATTATTTTTGGCCTCAATTGGAAGGTATGGATCTAAGAAACTTCTCGTGTCAGCAAGATGGCGCCACGTGTCATACTGCTTACGAAACAGTAGACCTTTTGAGGGAGAAGTTCAGAGGCTTCAACATTTCGCGTGGTGGTTATGTTAACTGGCCCCCGAAATCATGTGATTTAACGCCGCTCGATTACTTCTTATGGGGTTATGTTAAATAACGGGTTTATACCAACAAGCCAGAAACAGTTAATGATCTAAGGAACAATATCACATGCGTTATTCATGAAATTGAGCCTGGTTTATGTTTGTCTGTTATTGTAAAATTGGAAGATCCGTATACGTGCAACCCAACGCAGCCTCGGCGGCCATTTAACTGACGTTCTCTTCCATACGTAATGGCTTTAAGTGTGCTTCAAAATAATAATATTAAATAAATAAACCTTTTTCATTTTTTACACAATTTATTTAATTTTAAAAGTGTGACACTCTTATTGGAAGATCCTATACTTCAGACAATAGAGGTCGAAATAAAGTAAATGAGGAAAAAACTATCTTATAACTCTGTAAAGCCATTCACACCCATTTTCCCAAATTCGCAGTCCCGAATGAACGTTTTCCCGAAGCTACCTTTCCTCGAATGTTACTTTCCCGAAGCCAAGTTCTTGAAACCACGGTCCCGAATTTCATTTACTATTCAGTTTCCCGAATATAATATGCGAGAAATTTCAGAACATTTGTTCACTTTGATGTCACGTACATCAGTGCCACACGAGCTCGTGGCAGAAGACGACCTGCACCTCCTCGATATGACACGACATTGTGGAACCAGTACAATTCCACATTAAATAATGAACACCGAACAAATAATAATCTGTGTGGAGGCTTTAACAGTCGTCTGCAAGTGGTGTTTGGGAGTCACTATCCAAGCTTCTATATTGCTTTGACTGAGCTCCGAAAGGAAGAGAGCGATATGAGGCCTATGGTCGTGTAATTCACATTGGGTAAACGCGTGAGGGCACAACCGAAGAGAGAATGGCTGTAACTTCAAACACGAATATGAATTATCATACAGGATTATCACACCTATGCCGCCTTTGACAGACACCTCGATTACCTGAGGACACTTGGACATTATTTCACTTTGTAAAGAGAAAGTGTAATTAATTATATCATAATTATATTAAATACAATTGTGTGGTAATATACACTACTGTATTATCGGGTAAATGGAAATCAAAGAAATCGAGATTGTGGATTCGGGAATTTTGTATTCAGGAAAATGAATTTTGGGAAGATGAAAATCAAATAAATCGGGAATGTGAACTCTGGAATTTTGTATTCGCGAAAAATGTTATTCGAGAAAATTGATGTTCGGAAGTGCGGATTCGGGAAAATGTCCGGGAATCCTGTAAAGTAGTAATCCCATTGCTGTAAGTAAGAATGGAAATAATGAGTACTAAAGACAAATAGGATATACTTAGAAGAAGTTCTGAAGTTCAGTGTTGCAGCACACATGAAAAAATTGGGATATGCTGTATTGGAGATACATCCGCAAGTTTTATGCTGGAATACGTCGCTGATAGAATTGTCGTTACAGATAAACGTCAGCAATAACAATCATCATATTTTTTTTTCTCAAAATATCCTGAAAAATCTGGCATATCTTTGCTGTGCTGAAACTTCTGGGAGTAGCAATTTTGTCGGTTGCTATAATAACAATCGTGCTGCTAGTTACTTATACGCCCGTTCCCATTGGCGCTGAATATGCTTTGACATTGTGAATTTTCTCTCTTCTCTTATATTCACTCGCGAATTTTAGCAATTTAACTTGTCCGCTGCTTATTAGTCTTCAATTGAGATTATAACCTGGATCGTTGCGAATCGTTTGATACCACTGCAAACGTTGTATCGCTTCGCACTCTCTGCTATGGATCCACCCATCCGGACTCTCCCTGGACGTTGTCCTAGCACCGCCGTTGTAGACACTGTAACGAGTGTGAAATCCTCACTCATGTGCTAGGGAACTGTCTCCAGAGAGAACTTCTCCGGATTAAGGGGCATGATAATATAAGAACTTTGTTGGCGAATGGACTCCATTCCAAAAAAACTGGAAGTATACCAAGTTCAATGTGTCGCAGACAATGACAGCAAACGCAGTATTGATATCTTATGTGTAAACAGGAAAAAGAGTGAGGCTGAAATAATAGATCTGAGCATCTCCTGTGAATCTTCTAACACACAGACAGAGGAAGTTAATGCTGAAATAAATTACGATTCAACCGTACCTTATTCAGGGATAAATAAAATATTATTCAAATTTCAGCTATAGCTATCATTTTATACCAGAGATATCATAACAAAATGTTTCGTTCTATGACGAGGAAAATATAAACTTTAGAAATATCTCGAGACAGAGATAGTGACAAGTATAATCAAGTAATATGTGACGATACTAAGAAGTCATTGTGAGTATTATACAAATATTGTATAGTACACAATCCTTAATTAAAAAAAAATTAACTATTTATATTTTCTTTTCAAAGTGTTTGATTCATGTTTAATTTTCAACCCAATCAAAATCATTGTACGAAATTATAGTGTATTATTATTCTGTATAAAAGGACAAACCCAGTTGGAATCAGATGTATAGGCCCTAAAATATAAAAAAATATACATTTAAAAATATTATGAGAAATTAATAAACGTCATTGAAAGTTTACAAAGCGTTCGATTATAGTCAAGAATATAATTCACAGAATGTCATTATTTATCTACGTATACTTATGTATCATCTAGCACACAAATCCATAGGCTGCAGAAAGGGGAATACATTGAAATGCTTGGAACTCTATAATCTTCAGAAGTACTGCGGGGTAAAAAGGTCTTTCGCCGTAACAAGAATATTCCAATGTTGTCAGAGGAGCATCGTTTCGGATTTATTTTGGTTTGAAATATGAGTGTCTTGAGAACCTCTCTCAGTAATTAAAATGGCGCGTAATGTCGTGTTCCTTTTTGCCGTGTTACAAGGATCCAAAATGTGATTCTTTTTTATCTTTGTGATGGTGGATATTATTGTTGACAATCACTAGGGAATAATGTTGAGTAAATTACAACGGCTCGCTGGGGATATTAAAATGAGAAGTAAAACAGTGTCACAACACACCTGGGTGTAAAACGAGACTGGTGCAGGTCTCCAAAGTAATTAAATTTGTTTTTCATGTACGGCGCACCATTAGTCAAATGGTTAATGCTTATGTCAGAGATCCTACTTCAACTCCCGGCCAATTAAAATAAAATTTGTGATTTTAAAAGAATGTAGTGAAGTAGATTTCTTCTTTCTCTTCTTCCATTCTAAAGCGTAAACCTATGACCCTTTCCGATACTAATATATATACATTAAAATTATTTATCTTCTATATTCATCAATCCATTTTAGAGTTCGTCCCAAATCTCTTGTTCCGCACTGTTTATAAAATAATGCTAGCTTCAGAAATTTACAAGGTAAAATTCTCATGACGATCGTTCCACTGTTTATGGTACCTTTTTGCATATTTCATAACCTACTCCCATAAAATACTTAGGAGACTAAACAAAGGACCCAGATATGGAAAGTATCAAAAGAGAGTTAAAAAGAAAAGTAGTAGATGACAAAATTATTGAACAAGTCTCATCATTCACATATCTGGGGTGTATAAGGTAAATACTGCAGAGATAAATGTTGATCTGGAAACAAATACGATAAAATGTGAGGAATTAAATCTATGTGTTAACAAATATTTTTGGAAAAAAACATAATTATGAGGAGAGATAAAATAAATATTACATAATGTAGTTTGCAAAGCAGACTTGAACTATGGAAGTGAAACATGGACTTAAAGAAGTAAAGACAAACGACTTTTAGAAGGAACACTAATGTATTTTATGCGATTCTTGGATGGGAAATAGTTTTTTTACTTCAGTTTAGAAATTCAGTGAATGAGGAGTACTTAATATTTGTGACACGAGTATTTAATAGGGTCACAGATAATGAAAGAAAAAATGAATGCAAGAAAAATGTTATTTTATGTTGGATGTATATTATATTATATTATATTATATTATATTATATTATATTATATTATATTTTTTATTTTATTTTACTTGGTTATTTAACTACACTGTATCAACTACGAAGTTATTTAGCGTTAATGGGATTGGTGATAAAGAGATTATATTTGGCGAGATGAGGCCGAGGATTCGCCATGGATTACCTGAATTTGCGCTACGATTGGGGAAAACCTCGGAAAAAACCCAATCAGGTAATCAGCTCAAAGAGGGAATCGAACCCGCGTCTAAGCGCATCTCCTGATCGGAAGGCAAACTTCTTAGCCGACTGAGGTACACCGGTGACATTATATTATATTATATTATATTATATTATATTATATTATATTATATTGTATTATATTATATTATATTATATTATATTATATTATATTATATTATATTATATTATATTATATTATATTATATTATATTATATTATATCATAAGAAATGAAGTTGTGTTGGAAAGAGAGGGTGTAGAAAAAATGATACTGAAACTGAAACTCTCCAGAAAGAGAAAAAGAAATTGTTTGGGTCACTGGCTGCGAGGAAACTGACTACTGAAGGATGCACTGGAAGGAATGGTGAACGGGAGAACAGTTCTTGGCAGAAGATATTAGATGATAGACGACATTGAGATATGTGGATCATATTATGCGGAGACTAAGAGGAAGGCAGAAAATAAGAAAGATAGGAGAATGCTGAGTTTGCAGTGAAAGACCTGCCCTTGGGCAGAACACGTATGTATGTATGTATGTATGTATGTATGTATGTATGTATGTATGTATGTAGTCCACACCTGTGAGTTAACGGTTAGCGCGTCTGGCCTCGAAACCAAGTGACCTGGGTTCGATTTCCGGTTGGGGAAAGTTACCTGGTTGAGGTTTTTCCGGGGTTTTCCCTGTACCCAATATGAGCAAATGCTGGGTAACTATTGGTGCTGGACCCCGGATTCATTTTACCGGCATTATCATCATCTCATTCAGACGCTAAATTATCTAAGATGTTGATAAAAAGTCGTAAAGTAACCTACTAAAATAAAATAAAAAATTTATATATGTATGTATGTATGTGTATATGTATGTATGTATGTATGTATGTATGTATGTATGTATGTATGTATGTATGTATGTATGTATGTATGTATGTATGTACCAAAAATAATTGGGCACTGTTTTTGCCCATTTGGAACCTTGTGGTACCACACTTGCTGCCATAACAGCAGCCACCCTGTCAGTCTTGCTCTCCACTAGTTTGTGTAGGATATCCACTGGAATGCGTCGGCAATCCTCTTGCAATATGACGCTTAGTTGGACAATGGGAGTTGGCCCTATGTTTCGGCGGCTACTTTGCAGTTGTATCCAGACAATAGTGTTCACCGTTTGAACTGGCCTGCACAGAGTCCTGATCTCAATCCCATTGAGCACCTTTGGGACGAATTGGACCGGTGATTGAGGTCTCGGGAAATGCGGCCAACTTGCTTTGTCCAACTGAGTGCCATGTTGCAAGAGGAATGGCGACGCATTCCAGTGGATATCCTACACAAACTACCAGAAAGCATGCTTGATAGAGTGACTGCTGTTATAGCAACAAGAGGTGGTGCCACGAGATTCTAAAAGGGGCAAAAACAGTGCCCAATTACTTTTTGGTAGATAGTGTATATACCATTAAGGAATTAGTAGTGACACACCGAGTAAGCTTCCATGGCCATCCCTACCAGGATGTCTTTCTCCTTCACGGGACACTTTGGCTTGTTCATTCATTCATTCATTCATTCATTCATTCATTACAAAATTTGACGTGTTTGAGACTTTTATTTCAAATACCCTCATTCGATTTTAATTCCAGTTATGCTTTAGGCTACTTTTGAATCAACTTGTTATAATAATATGATGAATACAGTGAAAATTAAGACAACTTCACATTTATGAGAAGTTAATCATTTCCCTCAATTACGTCACCTAATCATGACTGCTTCAATCACTTTAACACTAAAGGGGCTGTCTAAGGCGATGAGAGAGCTTAGTGTAATCCAATTTGCAGCTGAGTGCAGTATAGTGTTACATTTAACACAGTTTAATTGCTCGAGTTACAGAGCTCCCATACAATCACAGACTTCAGAAAATTAAATCGGGATGACTAGTAACCTTACTAATTTGTTTGGTAAGTGAGCTTTCGAGCTAAGGCTCTATTATTTGGCATTCATTCATGGATATCCAGAAGGCTCTCAAATGTAGTACCGGTTTTTTATTGGGTTATTTTACGACGCTGTATCAACATCTAGGTTATTTAGCGTCTGAATGATATGAAGGTGATAATGCCGGTGAAATGAGTCCGGGGTCCAGCACCGAAAGTTACCCAGCATTTGCTCGTATTGGGTTGAGGGAAAACCCCGGAAAAAACCTGAACCAGGTAACTTTCACCGACCGGGATTCGAACCCGGGCCACCTGGTTTCGCAGCCAGACGCGCTGACCGTTACTCCACAGGTGTGGACTGTAGTACCGTACGCAGCATTACGGTGAGATAAGTTATACGGCAATATAAACTCTGTTAAATATTTCTGTGACAGTTTAGCACTTAGAAATTCAACTTTTACGTAGTATGCATGGGGATCTGCAAATCGCCCGTCTGTACACTTTTCAAAACACAGCATTATACTGATGGCGGACAACATTCATTTTGCAGCCGGGATACAAACGCAGGCAATCACGGCTTCAAACTCAGTGAAGAATCTGAATCTTAAAGAATTGCTTAAGCCAGGGATACAGAATTGGCGAGAGAGGTGTGGAAAGCATGGGGAAAACGTTGGTTCCCCGTCCACAGTCCACCGGCGTTGAATGACGTAGGCCTATCTGTGGCCCGTACGAATCACATAACACAGACATTGAATACAAATTCCCTCCCCTACCAAGTCAATAACGTGGGGGGTGGAAGGAAGGGGTGAGTGACATATTCCGATGAATGACGTAACACTACTATTGTCGCCCAGTTCTGCAAGTCTGGCTTAAGCTATGACTATGCATTTATTTCTTGAAATTTTATACACTAAAATAGTATGTGTAAATCGTAAATAACAGAAATGTCACTCTCTTAGGGGAAAACACCTCACACGAAAATCCTGGCCCTCTAGATTAGAGACTGAGGCTTGGAACCAGCTTCCGTACACTCGAAAAATTGTGATGGAGATTGGTGAGGTATTAACGTTGGAAAATGGAATGCTAGAAATGACCTTATTGTTGTATTAGTTTGCAATATACAGGGTGATTCAGGAGGGAAGGGCCGTATATTGAGAGGTGATAGTATCAGCGATCCTAAACATATACAACGTGAACCATAAGCAATGTCATTAATTTCAGGGAGAGTATTCTTTGAGATATTTCAAACAAAAAAGTTTAATACAATTTTCCTCGTTTTTGCTTCATTTTCGAAATAAAAAATGTTTTATATGCAATATTTCATAGCGTGTTTAATTTAATGTTCATTATGCTCGGTCAATTGAAGAGAGCAGTGTATTATGAAAATAGATTTTCAAAGGAATTTTATTTTTGTTATTTAAATCTATATCAATCTGATCAGAACAAATGTAACATTGTAAAATCTCTTTGCAGAATGTAAAGTATAAACATAAGGTCAAGTCCTGTAATACGGCCACTTTTTAATCCCGCCAGTCTGGAATTTATATAAAAAAATGAAAAAAAAACTGGTCACATAACCATTCTGTGGATCCAAAAATCCCAAATCAAGTCTTCACAGAAAATCAAAATTTGGGGAAAATTTTGACCCCTGAGACCCCAAAACTTTAAATTCTATTTTTAATTCAGGTATAGAAATGTTTCGAAAATAATATTCTCCATTTCTATCACATTGAATTTTTCAAATTATTTAAAAGTATCGAAAACATTTCAAAAAAGAAAAAAAAAAAAAAGGAACGATGTACAGTATAATGTACATCAGGCCTGAAGGGGGTTAAAATGGCGAGAATTTTAATTTTGATTTGTAGCGCCTTGGTAATTCGTCTGACTAACCTGTGAGTGCTCGTTGTGTTTGTGTATGAGCTGTGGTTCGATTGTATAGAGAGTATTTTAGGAATGCAAGGTATTTTTAATATCACTTGCACTTGAAAGCGAGCGCACACATATTATATTTATTCACTTTAAGAGCTACGTTTTTTCCTTAAATATATTTCACTGTGGTGGTAGCTTGCTTCTTTGTATTCACTTAGCTTTCGTCGAAATTCTTATCCGTAGTGCCTGTCCTGTTGACCATTAACTACACCGATATGCACATCCTGTAATATGACCATATATTCGCCATTTTACAAGACTGAGTGGCCGTATTGCAAGGATATAAGAAAGTTCTCTAAGGACAAGAGGTATGGTAAAGGAATGTATTAATTGTCATCTGCACATTGAAAAATAATCTATTGATATCACGTGAAATACGAAAAAAATCAAAAGGCATGAAAGACTTAGTTTTATGCTTTCAAGAATTGTCACCCAAAACTCTCTCAGTAGAAAACCTGAGTATTTTTCTTTGTCAGTGCCTGTCATTTGTGGATTAAAAACATCCAAAAAGAATCATGACAATTCTCAGTTTGGCATGTTGCTGAACAGGCTTGGGGGAAGGCATATTCCCTTGAAAATACTGTCAATGGATCCCGTGCATGTGGGCGTGTTCCTTATAACCCTGAGGTAGTAACAGAATCAAATTTGAAATTTTAAGGTGGTATGTGTTCCATTGTTGTTTATATTTTGTACGCTATCGTCTGTAACTAAGTTTATGATTTTGCAATCACTACCTGCTCGTCGGAAAATATCATAGTGTTTAAAAGCGAATTGCCTATTTTAATACTAGCTGTGATTTTACTTTGAAATTCTTCTATTGTTGTGACTTGTTTTTTCCTTCTACATCGTTGCATCAACTCCCTCCACAAGTTTCGGCCCATCTTGTCCCTCACTCCCGTTTTCCCTCTCTCCATCTATGACCACAGCACAGCAGAGGAACGTCAACGGAGAACGGCGCACGATATCTTCCTCGAGCATAACTATTCCCTGTAATTTTATAAGAAAGAATGATCGATCAGCACAGAAGCCATTTTGTTCTTCAGATATTTTTAATTTATCCTCCAATATTCGACCACACACAGGTACAGACCGATTATTTAGTTCTGACAGCTGAGCGACGCGAAAGAGGGGAAGTAATAGGAGTAGTGGGGAGAGTTCCGGAGTAGAGATTGGAGCGAGCCGTCAGTAAAGAAATACAGTACAACTGTATTGGAAACACAATGCTCTACCGCATGCGTGACTTCCGATCGCTCTGAATGCAAGCGACTGAATAACCTGAAAACCCCTTCGCGTAACTTAATGGACTCGCCTGACTCAGGCGCATATTTTCTGTGACTGTCAGAACTAAATAATCGTACTGTAAACTTGTTTATATCGTCCACTGTTGGAGTGGTATCTCGGCTATAGTGGCAGTCATTAAGAAGTACTCTTTTTATCCGTATTAAACAAAATATTATTCTTTCTTTTATAACTAAACAATTTTAATAAGCAGCTCTTTTATAGCGACATTTAGCAACACTGTAAATTCTATAACAAGTAAGAATTTATGTTCTACATACATTAGACCGAGAATATCGTAGAAAAGAAGTTTGGGTAGGCGGTTGAGTCATTAGTGACAAATTCCGTTTTCAGTTACTCTGATAAAAATATTTTAAGAGACTAGAATTGGAATTCCAAGAAAAGAGTGTGGAGTAGGCCAAATTCTTTTTGCTGTCGTGTAACTCTTTAAAAATAACAGCAGGCTGTACTGTAATCCAAATATTCAGCTTGGACTAAAATTTCAGACATAGAGTTTACAAACAGGTGTTACAAACAAGACAAAAGGGGAAGGTGCAAAGAAAAGACAATTTCTAAGTGTGGAAGTGAAAGCAAATGTTATAAAAATCTTGAAGGATAGAACTAAAACTGATATGTGCCGTAAATTTGGTTTGGTCAAAGACGAATATTGAATGAATTAGAAACACATTATTTAGCGAAGCTGAAGTATAAAAACATTACAGGTTTCTTCGGCCTTCGTTTTTTATTGTGAGTAATGTATTTAATCTTAATTATTTTTAATTGTGGAGTTTAATGTGCATTTCACTATTTTCTACAATCTAATATTTTTTTTAAATAATTAAAAAGAAACAGAGGCATGAACTATATAAAAATTTGTAGTACTGTAGGTCTGTATAAAATTACAAATGAAATTGCAGTCGGCCTATAATAGTGCACAATGTGCGGTATACTCTGAAATTATTCCCTTTATGAACTTTACTTAACTCACATGCTCTATTTATTTATTTTATAGCGACACTCGTTAATTGCGACATAATATTTTCTTTAGTTTCTTCGATAACAGAGTTTAAAACTGCATAATCTTCTATAATTTTTACATTGCTGTCTATTTCCTTTCTTTAAAGATAGATGTTCTATACGCCTTTATCTATTCTGAAGGAATTTCTCCATATTCCAAACATATACGTAACAGTTTTTCCAATAATTCCAAAAGTACTGATGGGGCCAATTTATTAGCTCAGTAGGAATATTTTCAGATCCTACTCATGTTCGATTTTGCCTTTAACCATTATCAGCTCCACGAACAAACTGTCGATTTCATGATCGTCTGTGGGATTTGATATCGCTTCTGTTAAATTCTCCGCCAAATATTCTATTCTGTCAACAATTCCTTATAATTAATCAAACTCATAATACGTAGCTACTTCTAGACTATAAGGTTAACTCACTTTTCCTTTATTTTCAGTTTTTAACGAGTTCCTAAAATAGAAGTCTCAAAATCCTAACACTTCCTTTTAAACCAGATGCATTGATCACTTAACAAAATACTTCGATTATGCACTGTTGCATCTCGTTGACCTATTTTAATAGGAAAACAAGGAAAGCTTAATGACAAAATCCCTCATTTAGGCTAACGACTGGTAATTACGTAAACCTTCGCTAGGAGCGCGCTGTAGATCTAATCAGCTTTGGGATCCAAGATTATGTGTCTAGGGCACAAGGTTAAGTTTAACGAGCCTCTGGGGAGGCAATTTCGAGGAGGGCCTCACGCGAGCAAGGATGCCATTCATCTCCTCGCACTGCTGCTTTAGTAGCCATCAGCACGTCATAATCATATCCTGCATCTCCCACGAGATAAATTCGTCTGCAGCTTCAATCACATACTGGTACTCAATCTTGCAACCTCTAGGCGAACAAGGTTTTCATCTCCTATTTTTTATTCAGATCACGCCTCTTTCTTGGGCTAGAATTGAACTTTTTCAATGAGTATAGAGTTCGTGAATATTGACATATTACATTTAACAAAGGACGGTCCATAACCCTACTTTTTGTCGGAAAAATATGAACTGAAGACGAAGCCTATTTTTAGACATGGTGCTCTTTAAATTTAAAAGTCATGTTGTGTTCAAATAAGTTTGTCTACTATGTAACGCCAAGATGAGAAGGCCACATCATCTGAAAACCTCTGATGTACATCTTTCACATAATGCCTCTCACTACGGCGAATAGACTGAGATTTTCTTTTGCATCCACTTCATACAGTCTTCCAATACATTGAACGTCATAAAGAACAAGCCTAGTCTTCAGTTTTATATATAATAATTTTAAATGTTTTTAATTCATAATTCAGGCACACTGCATGCCTCTCAATATATTGTATTATAATTATGTTCACTGGAAGGCTTTCTATCTGTATGTCATTTTAATTTTAAGACTATGTACGCCATTCAACCATTTTATGTAAAGTATGCATGGTCAGACTATTTACTAGTGTTTTATAAATGTGTTTAAATAATATTTTCACCTAGTTCAAATGTATGTTTGTTAGAAAACTATCACCTGAAGATGACTTGAAAATAAGTCGAAAATATTCGTGACGTATTTTAACATTGTATCTTGGTGTAACAGAATCCATTTCTGCCATCATAACATGATAAGTGATTGACTGAAAAATAAAAAACTAATTTATATGATATAGTGCTCTTTGTTTAGTTTAATATGTCTATATTTTAGAGACTATTTCTTGGCTAATAAAAAATCGATATAGCGTAAACCAACATATCTACAGTATATTTAAAGTAGGATTCTTAAGAAACCCCAGGACTGAGGTTACACAAAGAAATTGTCAAACAATTAATTTTGAGATTTTATTACGAAAATATTCCTTGGGCACTTAGGAAGATGCAGTTACAGGTTTTTTTACCTCTACGTCTTCTTGAGGTCCAGGAGCAATTTTTATATAGACCTGCTCCATATATTGCTGTTGTATTCCTTTTCACAAATTTACCATTTTCTCGAAAGTACATTTTTTGATGTTCAAAATGAAATTTTAACCAAGTACAATGAAAATAATCGTACGTGCCCGTACATATAATTCTGCAATGCTTGGGAAAAGTGACATAAGTCAATTTTCACAAAAAGTTTTTATTAATTTATTAACAACTTACGGAACATCTGCTCGCTTGGGAAAAGAGACATAATTATTTCTACCATTAGAATAATTCATACAGAAGAAAATCAAATCGACATAAACCAGTGTGAAGACAGTTTTTTTTTCTTCTCCTGTAAAATTAACATTTTTGACTTGTGCCACTTTTCCCGAGCACTACAGAATATTATCTAAGATATAACGTTGAGTTGGGAAGAAAGAAATGTAGACGACACAAAACTCCAACAACAGTGAAACGAGAGATGTACAATGTTGGTATCTGAGTCCGACTACAAAAACGAAACAGCTGACGAGAATAAACCAACAAGAAAAACAAAATGTGAAGCAGATAGAAGATACTGCTAACGATGGGTTATGGAAACAGTTGGAAGTAGCTGAGGTTTGAAGCATAGACAAGTCTAACGGAAAAAAAATGAAAGAAAAGACATGATAAGAACGAGCAAAGGAACGAAGCAACTAACAGATACTAGTGATTATCAGAACATAATAGATAGGGCTTTTGAGAGGTTATTAAATGGCGAAATGAAGGACAGAACATGTAGTAAGGAGGATGGAATTAGCGAGGAAGAAGAGTGCTAAAAAGTGAGTGCAAGAAAGTCAGGGAAGGCAAAAGTGATAGAATAGGAATAGAAAAGAAAGTGCTAAGTGTAACAAGATAGTGCAAGAGTTAGAGATGAACAAAACTAACTGCCGCTCTCGCTCGCTGTGTTCGTTGGATTTGTCTTTCGAGTCTCGTCTCGTCATTCTCGGGCGCTTAGAGTCTCGTCTCGTCATTCTCGAAATAGCATTTGGTCGGCGTGGAAAGATTTCGTAACTTTGAATAACATACATCATTGAAGTAAATAACATTATAAATATTTAAATGAGACAAGAAGACAAAACAGAACAGTATCTTAGTTATCAAAATATTCTGGTTCTATTATATGATATTACCTATGGTTTTATAAATAGAAAAAAAAAATCTCAAATAAATTTGTATTTCTAAGAAACATAAAACATAACGTTAATATCTTTTTACTTGAGATTGCACACGTGATCTCAAACATATGAAAAGAACATCCCTAGTCTTTTAATTAGGGCGTAGTAATTAAATAAAGACTGGGGAACAGATTATTATACACTGGAAGGTAGAGATTATGTTTCAAATAGGTTACTTGATTGTTTATATATAGGCTTATAACAGTTGCCAAAGTAGATAAAAGTTCAGTCAGGTATAAGCAACTGTGGGGATTCAAGGCTGCTTGACGTTCGGGACTTCGGAAGTGATCAATCTCGACGTCTCGAAACACTCACAAGCGGTCTTTACGTCAATGGCGCGACGTATACAACATTGTCTTGCGGGTTTTCGGCATTGCAGGCGCTGTTAGTCTTGCTTTCTCGATCATTGATCACCTCTAGTAAGAATGTAGTAAGGTAGATGTAGAAGCAATGTAGAATTAAAGTGAAAGAACATCTAAACAAAAGAGAAGTGGAAGAGATAGTAATTGGAAGTGTAATTAAGTGAATTAGATACTTCATGTGATTCAACATTGTGGTTGGGAGTAATATCATTGTCCTATAACTGTAGGAGTATTATAAATATACATTTACGGAAAGAAGCAATAAAAGATCAATTTAGGAGTGAAGCGGAGAGAAAGAGATAAGCACGTATATAAATACAGGGTAGAATAATAGGGGAATAATAAGTGTTGTAAAGTAGAGAAAGTGGAAATGTAGACAAATAATTTAGGAGAAAATAGATGGAAAAGAATGACTGAGTAGGTAGGTTTGAAAATGGAGAATGAAAAAATATAAATAATGCAAATTATTAAGAAAAGGAATATGCAATATTAAATAGAAAAGCGATAAATGAAAGGGGAGTCTGTCTAGGTATGAGAGAGAATAGAAGAGGATACATAGCAATTTAGTTAAAACAGAAGAATATAGAAATATATTAAAATAAAAGGAAGGTATACAGGGTGATTCACGAGGAAAGATAAAAAAATTTAGGATACGATATCTTAGGTAATTTTGGGTGAAAAAGTTCATATGAACATAGATCCGTTTTCGAACGATGGCGGAACTAGACGCATTTCTTTTTTTTTTTTTTTTTTGGTAAAACGTCTCGCCCCAATGTGAATCACATGTTATCATGCTGACGTGAGATGTGAGACAAGGTCACCGATCGCAATGAATGACGTAACATTGGAATCGACATTGTGAGCGGTGTGATAAGAGAAGTTCATTCACCTCACAAACCGGGTGGTGCGGCATTACAAATGAAGAGTCCACTGCAAGAATGATGGATGTCATTTGGAATACATTTTGCAGGAGAAGCAATTGAAAGTTTGAAATGCTTAGCACTCAAAGATTAACTGTGATTTTCCGATCTTTACTGGACAATGACTATCAGTGTTAATGCCATATAACTCTCTATGTACATTCTATATGTCTTAAGTATGCATTGACAGTCTTGGTTCATTTTCGACAAGAAAGAGACAGCCATCATTCTTGTAGTAGTGGAGTAACGGCTAGCGTCTGGCCGCGAAACCAGGTGGCCCGGGTTCGATTCCCGGTCGGGGCAAGTTACCTGGTTGAGGTTTTTTCCGGGGTTTTCCCTCAACCTAATATGAGCAAATGTTGGGTAACTTTCGGTGCTGGACCCCGGACTCATTTCACCGGCATTATCACCTTCATATCATTCAGACGTTAAATAACCTAAGATGTTGATAAATCGTCGTAAAATAACCCACTAAAATAAAAAAATAAATAAAAATTCTTGCATTAGACTCTCCAAATGTCCAATCGCCTGCCCTTGTCTGATGTAATGACACAGAACGTGCACATAATACACAATAAATATCACTTATCAGTTCACAGCAGTTCAGCCAGCTATCCACAATAGAGTAGTTATACAGGTACAGTTATCGGAAGTGTTAAGTTGTGTTTTTAAGATGCCTTATAAATTTTCGACTGCAGAATATATTGATATTGTGTACGTTTATGGTTTATGCGATAGAAGTTACTTGCGTGCCGTCGCTGAACATGAACGACGCTTTCCGAACACAAGGGTACCAGATCTAAGAATATTTACTGTCTATGGGGTTGGATGAAAGGCTTGTTATACCAAAGGAAGGTGGAAACGAGAGAGGCGCTAAACGACCGTATTTTGGACGCTGCACGGCTCATAAAGGACAGTCACGAACAACTCTTTCGAGCGACGAGCGCGATTCACGCTCTTGCGCAACTGTGCATTGAAGCGGAAGGAAGTATCTTTGAAAATGTGCGGAAACATCGACCCCGACGTCTAGAATATTAATTATGCATGTATACTTTAAACTTTAAATTTGTCCGTTATCTATCTCCAAATGCGAATTAGTACAATGAAATCCCAGAAGTTTTTGTGAACTCAAAGAGCCATATCTCCGTAACCGTTCGAAAACGGATCCATATTCATATGGACATTTTGACTCAGAATGACTTCAGAATTCACATCCTAAATTTTTTAACTTTCCTCGTGAATAAACCTGTAAGCTATATTAAAGGAACGGTGGATCGAAAAGCAGAAATGTAAAGGTCCACCATAACTACGAATTGTAAGGTTGGCTGAAAAATAAATATCAATATCAATACAACGTTGAGAAGTGTTAAGTACCCTGAAAATAAAATTGGGAGCTGAAAATATTATTATGTAATAAAAATACGAATAAACAAATATCAGATATTAAAAAATGTATCGTACCAAAACTGGTCTAGCTATCATAACATTTTTAACGTTAAAAAGTATTGCTCGTGAATCAGGCTCTGGATGAAAAGTATATGCACTTGCTGTATTTAAATGCAATTTGCATGGAACATTGTGATTATATCAATTTTCATAATTGAAATAAAATTAACTTCGAAACTAGCAGTCGGACTGAACTCAAAATTTGCACACACTTTATTCTTAATCCTTCTAAGAAACAAATTGAAAATAAATCGGATAAAAATGGTAAACATTTCAAACCTCTATCCTAGTGTCCCTTAAAACAAAATTACGCACGAGAAATCAAAACGTCGTCTCACTGCAGAATGATAATGTCACGATCAAAATACTGTCCTACAGATAGGCCGTATTTCTAATAATTTGCTTGGATTGTTACAAAGAGCGTATTCCGAATCTCAGCGCTGAGCAATCTGATGGCATCACGGTGTTCCGAATTTCAACGATGACATCACTGATGCTTCACCGATGTCGCACCGGTGCCATCAGTTTGCAGAGGTGCTGGCATTCTCCATCAGCCGCCATCAGTGAATCTGATGGTTCTTGTGTAGGGCTGGAATTAGCAGACGAATGACATCGTGTACTGTTGTGTCATGGCGGTGTGTTCTGCTTTAGTTCAACTGTATTGTTTGTAATTAGCACAACGTAAAACAAAATATGTTAATGACTTACAGTATGAGCGAACATGTCAACGGACCAGTTATTACCACTGGTTCAAGAAATAAATTGTTTATGCTCTCTTTCCTTTGAGCAAGATGACAGTATGGAAATTTTAAAAAATCTTGCTAGCGTAGCACAATAACTTGTACAGCCGCCATGATAGCCATTGAACCTTCCAGCAGTTTTGTTCCTATTCCGCTGCAGCTTGACGTCATTGATGTTCCACCGGTCCGGAGAGAATCGGAATACGCTGAAAGACAGTAGAGTGTTTGGATTCATTAATAAGAAGAGATTGATTTTTGTAAGCCTTTATATCAATTCATTTTATGTTAAGGGGAATGGGTTGTCTGAGCGTATGGTTGTTGTGTATGAGTGAAAGAAGGGAAGAAATTTTGCTATTACTCTTCATCTTCTGAATCTATCAACTTACAATTTTTGCAGCATACACACAATATTTGCAGTAATATTTTGGTTTTTAGATTATCTTTCTACATCATATACTTGATCTTATAAAAAAATAAACCTGAAAAGTAGTAATTACTTTTAAGATAAAAGCATAGTTATTTTAGGAACATTTTTCCCAGAAACCCTGAGCATTTTTTATCTGTAACAGATACGGAGACAAATAGAAATATATTTATTAGATAAGCTCTAATCGAATAGTTCTAGTTACAATGCTTCTCATTCAGAAGTCAACTTTCCAGCATTTAAGTTCTGTCTAGATACAGTAAGTTAATGGAGAATAACAGTTTGAAGGCTCATTCACAAAATATGGTTAATAGCTGAGTTTCTTTCTTCGTCGTCTGCCAGAACATCTGCAGTCAGTAACATATTCACCAGCCACGTTCTACTACTTTTCCGGCATGTAACAGCGATTCTATTGTGGGCGTTGAGTCGAAATCCAGCCAAGCGGGTCTAGAAGATAAGAATTTGCGAAGAAAGAAATGAATAGAATTCTTTTGTTCACATCAGAGTTGAAACTACTTTGTGACAGTCTTTTTACTCTGCTGAGTACATGGTCCGATGATGTGGAGAGGGTGATTCCATTTATTGAGCGAATTCTACAATACGTAGCCAATGTATAGCACTGCGAGCTACGCCTCCGACCTGCATGAACATAGCGAAGATTGCCACAAAGCCAAGAAAACCTCTCTCACAGCACCAAAACATAACACCGACATGCCAGGGGGTACCGCCCAGTAAGCTTCCCGTGCAGGATACGGTGAAGATCGGGTGTAAGCTCACAGTCTTCATACTAATGGAACACAAGGTCCCAATTATTATTATTATTATTATTATTATTATTATTATTATTATTATTACTACTACTACTACTACTACTACTACTACTACTACTACTACTACTACTACTACTACTACATGTCTATTTGTAATTTTGATTACTATGTATTTAAATTTATTCGTATATTTTTTAATTATTACGTCATTGAAATGAAACCCGGCTATCTCTAATATAAAAAAACGTAAGTACGTAAAGATTAATTTTTGATCGTACAGAATTTATCTATTATGGTAATAATTGTTATTAGAGGAGAAAAATTCGCTCCGGCGCCGGGGATCGAATCCGGGTCCTTGGTTCTACATACCAAGCGCTCTAACCACTGAGCTACGTCGAAGTTCAATCCACAGTACCGGAAGTTAAAGATATGTCAACATACAGTACTATGTCGAACACGGAGTAAGGCCACAAATGGAAAAACACTAGAGGAGGGGATTCGATCCTGTGCTGTGGATTGAACTTCGGCGTAGCTCAGTGGTTAGAGCGCTTGATACGTAGAACCAAGGACCAGGGTTCGATCCCCGGCGCTGGAGTGAGTTTTTCTACCCTAATAACCATTGCTACCATAAAAACATTAAACTTACAGCTTAATACTCACCATGGTTGCTAACACACTTCTAACATTGTGTCATCAGGTGACATACAGTCTTCATAGAATTCCCGTAGTCTGGAGGAGAACCAATGTTTAAAAATATTTTACATCGCTTCACTCAATGAACGTTTGATGCTCTTCAGGCTTTTTTTGAAGTCTCCAAAAATATGGGAACTGTAAGGAAATAAGTCTACGCTGTAAAGGAGGTGTTGAAAGCATTGCAATTCGTCCCTTGTTGATCTGGCAGTGTGAACTCCAGCATTTTCATGGAGTAAAATCACTCTTCTTGTCAAAAGGCGCGGGTGTTTATGCCTTATATTTTTTTAAGATGCCCGAGACTGCCTGTATAGCTTTGAGCAGTGATAATTTATCCAAGCTACAGAAATAAATTCCAATACCAATGGGCCTCAATAATAGAAAAAATGATAAATGACGTGAAAGGGTGAAATAATGGCGGATGTGTATGAATGAAATAATGACGGACGAGTAAGACTGAACTAATGACGTACGAGTGAAAGGGTGAACTAACGATGGACGAGTGAGTGGATGAACAAATGACGGATGAATGAGTGGATGAACTAATGTCGGATGAGTGAATAAGTGAATTTTAATAACGGACGAGTGTACGGGTGAACTAATGATGGGCGAATGGGTGAATTAATGGCGGATGAGTGAACGGGTGAACTAATGAAAGTCGACGACAGATGAACTAATGAAGGTAGAGTGAACTGATGGCAAACGAGTGAACGGTGAACTAATGAACGATTGGACGGTTGAACTAATGACGAACGAGCGAACGGTTGCAGTAATGATGGGCGAGCGAACGCGTGAACTAATGACGGACAAATAAACGGGTGAGCTAATGTATTAACGAATTAATTAAATAGCCAGCTAATGAACGAACGAACAAATTGATGAAAAAATGAATGTGTTCACTAGGCCTAATGAACAGGCGAGTTAATGCGCGATACAGTTAACTGAGAAATGGAGGGACGAGTAAGTACTATAAATTAATAAAGTAATTGACGAATGAGTCCGCCTCCTTGGTCTCGAGGTAGCGTGCTGGACTCCTGATCAAGGTAGCTCGAATTCGATTCTCGGTCGTGAAGTCAGGAGGGCTTTAATTCGGACCTCTTCACGGGGACTGGTTTCTGTTCATTGTCCCAGTGTGTGTAGTGTCTCGCAGTGGTCCCTGGGTATCTTGTCCAAGTAAACGGGGCAGTCCTGCAGTGTGTGCGTGTGTTCAGTAGAGTTGTGGGTCTAGGTACAATAAGCCTCAGGCTGCGGAGCCGAAATTAATAAAAAAACCTGACGAATGAAGTAATAAATTAGCGAGTGAGTTAAATGAATCAAGTTAACGGACAAATTTAGAATTAAGAAATGAATTAATTAATGTATGAATAGACATATGAGTGAAAGAGCAAGTAAATAATTGTTTAAAGAAATATATAATAAATGCAACTATAAATAAATAAATAATGAATAAGAAAGTCATTATTAAACACTTACCCCCACCATAAATTCCTTACTATAAGCTACAGCGCCTGCTTGCATTATTGGTTTCACAAGATAACGAATGGCCTATACCACGAGTTCGTTAAATACGAAGTCGAGAAGATTAAAATAACGATAAGTAATGTAACATAATAAGTAGGGGGCGGATTTTGATGACCTAAATGTTAGTATTGCAACGTGGTATAGTTCAATATCAGAAAACATTCCTTTATCTCAGATAGACTCCCATTGTCATTGGGTACTTTCTTGCTGTCTGGTGAACACTGACTCCGAAACCTATTCATTAATTCTTTGACAATGATCATAAACAAAAGGAACACTAGAGTACCCTCCTCTGTGGCGAGCCGTTTACACAGAAAACGACTTTTTTCATTTGAAATACCATGTGTTTAGCAAATGCTCTTTCAATTCCAAAACATTGCAAACCAGGCGGTTTGTACCGTATTCTTAGATATAACCAATGAGATATACTGAGTGTCATTTTTAACTTTTAGGTCATCAAAATCCGCCTTCTAGTAATAACCTTGTGAATGGCGATAATAATGACACGATAGCGGTTATTATGGTAATATGGAGTTGAAATTGTATTGTTCTGGAGATGTTAATCAGATTATAGTGACAACCGTATAAAGTTATGTAACGATGTGTCGAAACTACGGTCCGGCCAGGAGTTGAATCCCGACTACGGCATGAGTCCCTTGTCGGTATGAGCCTTGCGTTGTCTTAACAGATTAATAATTATCTTGCTTACTCTACGCCTTTATGGCTCTATAGTCCATTGGTTATCTCGTGAAACCTACCTGCGCTTCAGGTGAAGAAGAAAGTGGAATAAAAAGTTTACCTCCCTCGCTACGCTTCTACTCGTAGCTAGCGAGCTCACTTACTCCCACCATAAAGTTCTTACTATAAACTACGACGCACGCTTGCATTTGGTTTTACGAGATAACGACTGACCTATAATTTACCATGAGTCCGTTAAATACGAAGTCGAGAAGATTAAAAAAACGAAAAAGATGAGAAACCTTTCTTCGTGGTAGGCCTACATACATAGTACTAATAGCTGTAAAGATATAGCAGCGATGACTATAAGGTGACTGATTTTTTGACAACGAAAATAACTGCAGTAACCATAATTATAATATATTAATGTATAATTTGAAAGATACTTTTTAAAACCTATAAAAATTCGTAAATACTTATCGTAGTTTGTTACGCACAGCATAGCCCCGTGGAGTATTGGATGTGCTGGGCTATAAAGTACACACCCTCGCTCGCTAAGAATATGCCGTCGCCATTCTGTCGGAGCTTTTGAAAGCCGATATGATGCCCCACGAGACGTGCTGCACAGCTCTCCGACTATGTATACTTCACTGTTGACAGTTCCCACAACGCTGGGTTCACAACAAATAAACCCACATTTTATTTACCTTTAGATATAGGATCTGGAAAGCGCAACCTCTTCACGTGACACTATATTGGGTATACTATATAAATAGCGTTCTATCATTCTGGATTGCTGGTTTCGATTTCTACAGTGATTATTCTGGTCGATGTTCTGTATCATATTTTGAAGTTATAGGAATCACAAAGACATGATTTTATTGTATAGAAAAGAATAATTCTATCATCATCATCATCATCATCATCATCATCATCATCATCATCATCATCATCATCATCATCATCATCATCATCATCAAGGTGGCAATAACTCAGTTTCAAAATGGTCGGAAGGTAATGGTATGAAAATTAACGTCTCCAAAACTAATGTAATAACCTTTTCTAGAAAAACTTCTTCACTGAAATTTAATTATTATCTGAATAATGTTCTAATTACCAGAACTGATTATGTAAAAGATCTGGGAATATTTATTGACAGTAAACTCTATTTCCATAGTGATGTTGATTACAGTTACAATCACACAATCAGAATGTTGGGAATAATGTGGTCAATAACTTATTATTTTTCCACGCCTGATTCTCTTTTAATTGGTGCGATCGAAACTCGAATGTGCATATTATGTAGTTTGGAACGCGATTACAAATACTGATTTGGCTAAATTAGACAATATAGAAAGAAAATCCATATCTTTATGTTCATTCAGATTTCTGCCCATTAATTCCGGGTATAGTTACTTATGAGGGAAAATGCAAATACTTTAATTGTCGAAACGTCGAAACATATATGCTAGACCCGGTGAGCTCGATTAGGCTGTCTGTTCTTTCGTAAGGTCCTCAAAGGTGACATATCCTGTGACTCCTCCTTAGACAATATTAGTTTACGTATTCTGACGAAAGATATGAGAGCTCACAAACTTTTCTATAGTACAAATTCAAAATTTCTTTCACCAGTCTCCAGATGCATTAAAAGTATCAACATACATGGCTGCGAATTCGATCCTTTGAATGCATAGACTTAGTTAGCTCTTGGCAATGACTTATCATTCATGTATTATTTAAAAAATCATACTTAAATTTGCATTGTATCATCTCTAGAATTCTCATAGTATAATATATCATAGATTAGAGAAAAATTCTTCCTTTAAGATGGCTTTATTTTTATTTTTATGCATCCATTTTACAATTTTAATTTACAGATTTTTAACTTTGTATTATTATTATTATTATTGTTATTATTATTATTATTATTATTATTATTATTATTATTATTATTGTTATTATTATTATAAATTTTTAACTTCATTCCAATTTTAATTGTTATATTCTGTATTATTACTGCATCACTTATGCGGGGCTATTATTGGCCTATTGACCAGCACAGTAATATTTCATAATAAATTTAATTAATTAATTAAAGTAGGTATCTCTAAGTTCGCCATTATTACTATTCGTTAAGATACGATATTTGGCTACAAACTCTACAAAAACCGAAAACAGTGGAACCTGCTACAGTCAAACTAATAGTATCCAATGCTCTAAATAATACAAGTAATGGATAAAGCAATTACCATAACAAAAAAACACACACATTCTGGCATCAGTTCTGGAAAGTATGCTGTGGATGGCACTTTGGACTTGTACAAAATATTGGAGACAAAGTTTGTTTCTGATCAAAACCTGCCAGCTTTTTATAATAACCTTTATGATAAATGGAGGAACTGTGCTCATTTCGAGATCATATATAGGGCTATGATACGAACATTACGACGAAGTGAAGAGAAGCGACTAGAAGCATTTGAAATGTAGATATGGAGAAGGATGGAGCGTGTGAAGTGGACAGACAGAATAAGAAATGAAGCTGTTTTAGAAAGAGTGGATGAAGAAAGAATGATGCTGAAGCTGATCAGAAAGAGGAAAAGAAATTGACTGGGTCACTGACTGAGAAGAAACTGCCTTTTGAAGGATGCACTGCAAGGAATGGTGAACGGGAGAAGAGTTCGGGGCAGAAGAAGACATCAGATGATAGACGACATAAAGTTGTATTGATCATATAAGGAGACAAAGAGGATGGCAGAAAATAGGAAAGACTGGAGAAAGCTGGGTTTGTAGTGAAATACCTGCCCTTGGGCAGAACACTATGAATGAATGAATATCATGACGGGTGCATCATGTTAATCTCAAAAGAATATAAGGGAAACCCTAGAAAATTGGAAGGTGTAATAAGCAAGGAAGTAGGTATGATGTATTGTTTTAAATAGAGATGAACAACGATCGAGAAAGCAAGACTAACAGCGCCCGCTAAGCCGAAAACCCGCTCGACAATGTTGTCCTTGAAGTAAAGACTGCTTGTGAGTGTTCGAGATATCAACATTGATCACTCCCTTAGTCCCTAACGTCAAGGAGCCTTGTATCGCCACAATTGCTTATACCTGACTGAACTTTTATGTACAGTTTCCCTGGAAAAGGATGAGACGATTGAATATTCCTAAGTCTCAGATGTAAGACACTGCGCATGATCGGAGACCAGAGCACCGATACACAAGATAACGAATATTGAGTTACTTAAATTCAGGCTATTTGGTTTGTTACTAGCATCGTTCCGAAATTCAATTAAAAAACTGCAAAAAATATGATAATATTACGTAAATAAAAGATAAATATATACATAAATCGTGTAGTTAAATCGACAATGGACCTTCATGACTAGATCGACACTCCGCACAGAAAGGAACGCTTTCATGTCGTTTCCATAGCTCAGACGGTAACACTTCTGCGTGTTGTGTAGAAGAGTGCGAGTTCGATTCTTAGTCTACACAACAATTTTTTTGTCTAAATAACGTTGAAATAGCTAAGTCACGTTGAAATATAGTTTTACAAAGTCCTGAGATTAAGTGTTAATGATCGCAAACAATACAAAATTACAAGTTATAATATTATAAACGTTAATCTAATGAATGCATTTATACACACACATATATACAATGTAAATGCATATATATTAAAAACTAACAATTAAAATGAAATTTAAAAAAATATATAATAATAGACAAACTTTTACAAAGGTTTAGAGTCCTTAGGCTATGTCATGTGTTGAGTAATTATTACAATAATTTATTAATAGCTTTCCCATATGTGTAAGAAATGCACTCGCAAAAAACAATTTTTGTTAAAAGTATGGCTTTGGATTATTTCATTCTCACCCCTGCAGTTAATTTTAACTATTTTATCTACGTGTTTGCATTCAATTTTATTCATGTTATGATTGAATGTATAAGCACTGTTGCAGTTATTGACTAATTACATATATTAATAATAATTATTAAATACATCTGTTAAGTAACCAATTGCAGTATCTTTTGCAAAATCTTGAATGTTTAAGTTGTCAATAATATTTCTGTACTATATACTATAATACGTTAAAAGAATTTGCAATAGATTTGGGATCTTCTACTTTATAATCATTGGTTTTAATGAAAAAATATTTTCTTTCTTAGGATATCTACAAGTTTAAATTTAATAATATTACGAATAGGTTTAATTGCATTATCTGAATTTTGTACTTTTCTACTCAAATATATTCTATTTCCCTCTTTCATAATTTTTGATAAATTACACTGTACTTCTTGCAGTATTTAAGAACATGAAGATCATTACATTGCAACTCATTACATATAGATTCTTTTTTTTAATACATGAGATTTTGAAGTCCCTGCGTTATCTACATGTTTTAACTTTTGAATTTTTTCACAACATTGAGTGGAGAAAATCCACTGAAGTGATTATGAAATTAAGTGAAAAATTCAATATATATACTCTTAATATCAGTAGTACCAATATCATATATGTTTTTCCAAGATTCATTTTGTAGACATAAATGTAAATAATCACTAGATACAGCAATTACGATCCTTTCTTAGTTTTTAAATTAATATTTTGAAATTGTTCAGTGACATTGGAAACACATAGGATTTGTTTATCATGGTCAGACAAGCCATTGATTATAGGTTCTGTCGAATAGGAATTCAGTCTAATTCTATGTACAAAATGTTTATTAATGGCTGTGTTACTTCAGCTTGTATGCTATGGGAAAATGACCCTACGAATAAAGTTTCCAGTTTCAAGGAGTGAATTTAATTTACTTTTACGGAAAAGTTCCGAGAGATAATCTATGTTTATGTCACTACAGATCACAAATTCCATATGAGATTTCTAAAGTCTTTTCTTTACAAATTCAATGTTGGCTATAAATATTAATAAATAATGTAAGAAATATGAATGATTGTAGTTATAAGTCTGATATACATCATAAAAAGCAAGAAGTTACATTCCTCGGTAAGATTCGAACTTTCGATGTTTGGTTTTGTCGTCCAACGCACAACCACGGACCTATTCAATGCTTATGTTAATAACATACAATTTAGCTGTAGCAATGTGGTGTCATAACTTGGGGTTTGTTTATTTAATGTAATTAGATTTAATTTGATTAGTTTCGCAACAATTGGACTTCCTGTTATATCCTGTTATTTAGATATTTAATTTAGGGTTGATTTATTAACTCTTACTATGCAACATGCCTCTTATTTCAATAATTCTATATCATGTTAAATAGTCATTGTCTACACTAAAGTATTATCGTCATCTCTCATTTCTCATCGTAATGGCGAACCGACGTGACATGAGACAGCGAGTTATAGCTCTAGTTGAGGCTGGATATGGGGCTAGATCTGCTCGCCGTTTGGTCGGTGTTCCTGGAAGTACAGCCGCGAGATGGGTTCATCGTTACCAAAATTTTGGGGAGGTCGAAAATCGCCCTATTCCTGGGCGTCCGCGGATTTCTTCATTGGAAGAGGATGCTCTTTTATTCGAGACAGTTCGACAGGACCCCTTTCTGACTGCTAACGAAATAAGAGCAGCATCTAACTTTCCCGGCTCTTCACAGACTGTGATCAGCAGGTTGAGGAACCGCGGTATTAGGAGCCGGAGGGCTGCGCAAATGGAAATATTGGGGGAAGCACAAGCTGTCGACCGTCTTGCCTTCGCTACCAATCGAGTGGATTTCGATTGGAGAAATGTAATTTTCTCCGACGAAACAACCATCTCGAGTGATTACGAAGGTCCTGTCCGTGTCTATCGTGAGGATGGTCTCCGACATGATCAGCGCTATGTGCACCGACGTGAAAGATCGGGGCGCTTTAGCATATCGTGTTGGGGGTGGATGTCTTACGATGGACCTGGCGTTATAGAACGCATCGATGGCCGGTTTAATGCGGAAACTTACGAGCACATTCTGGAAAATATATTCCTTCCCTCCGCCCGAGAACGTTTTCCCGAAGGAACATTGCTGTTCCAGCAGGATAACCATCCCGTGCACTATGCTGCAAGCATTCAAAGATGGTTTCAAAGGAGACCCGAGATCGAAATCATTAATTGGCCTCCGAAGTCACCTGATTTGAATGTCATCGAAAATTTATGGGCGGAATTGAAAAAGAGAAGGATAGCCACCTATGCCCACCGACGCCCTCGAAATCGAGACGAATTGTGGGATCAAGTTGTTGACACCTGGGAAGATCTCGCCGGGGATCAGAACTTATTCCACAATCTCGTGACATCCATGCCGGATCGACTTAGAGCTGTAATAGAAGCTGATGGCATGTGGACAAGATTTTAAGTTAACAGGTCTCTTTTTGTTTCTTATGATTTTTGTTTGAGGAAGAATACTTTTAACTTCCAAGTAAGATTTATTTTTTTTGACGAGGTTCAGCCCACTTGTAAGACCCAGAAATTGGGCATAAATTATTCCATATTTTTCGACAAATTAGACAGTCGAGGAACTCTGAACAAATTAATTACACCTCAATAAAAAAAAGTTTTACCTGGGATCGAACACGAGACGTTTCGGTTATATAATGGAACCGGCACGCTACTATATGAGCTACCGAGACAAGACAGTGATAGCAGCAGTCCAGAATGTAGATCCCTTAGCAGGCATTTGCCATTCGGTACAGTGAAGCAATGATATTTTGGGACTCGAGCTATGTTGTGAAATCCTGGCCTTAAATGGCAGTTTTCTTCGTGATCCTTATTCTGGTCCTTGTCCTTGTTGTGGTCCTTGTAACAATTCTTGTACTATCTGTCATGTTATGTATCCCTATGTCGATATCGAGTGAACCGCGCTGTAGAACTTTAACTTCCGACGACCAAGAATCGTCTCATTCTTTTTCAGGGTAACTGTACTTTGGCAACTGTTATATATGTATAAACAATTAAGTAGCCTATTTGAAACATCAGCTCTACCTTTCAGTGTATAATAATCCGTTCTCCGTCCTTATTTAATTATTAGGCCCTTATTAAAAGGCTAGCAATTTTCTTTTCTTATGTTTGAGATCAAGTGTGCAGTCTCAAGTAAAAAGATATTAACGTTATGTTTCATGTTTCTTAGAAATGCAAATTTATTTGAGAATTGTTTTTTTTCTATTTATATAACTATAGATAATATCATATAATAGAACCAGAACATTTTGTTAATTAAGATACTGTTCTGTTTTGTCTTTTTGTAACACTTAAACATTTATAATGTTATTTATTTCAATTATGTATGTTATTCTAAGTTACGAAATCTTTCCACGCCGACCAAATGTCATTTCGAGAATGATGAGCGTGACTCGAAGAGCACGAGAATGACGAGACGAGACTCTAAAGACAAATGCAACGAACACAGCGAGTGAGAGCGGCAGTTAGTTTTCTTCATCTCGAGTTTTAAAGCATTGCGGGAACCTGCTACAGCTACCATATGGAATCAGTGTTAGGAAACTATAAATCAAAATTGTATTGGAAAAGAACGGGCTTGAGAGAATAGTGCACATCGGGTCAAGCGTTACTTATACTGGAGAAAAATTAACTGGAAGTTCTTAGTAGTTGAATGAGCAGGAACTGCAATAACTTAGACTACTTGCAGAACAAAAGAATCTATCTAGGTGTGGCTGAAAGAAATAAACGAAATATTCAGCCTCAAAATATCGAGTTGGCACGCACAGTAATGTTTACTACAGACGTAACCCACAAAGTTTCCACAGGCCATAATTTTAAAGATGTGTTAATATTTAGACTGTAGGTCTAATATTTAGTGAATGATTCTTAACAGATGCTCCAGAAAGAACAGAAAGCTTTCATAAATTGCATATGTGAGTATTTCATATTAATATTACTTTAATATTAGTAGGCCTATCCGTTGGACACAGGCGCGAATGTTTTAAGTAAACATTTTAATTATTATACAGTCTGTGAAATAGCTGCTCTCGTGTGATTCAGATTAAGAATCTGATCATTTGTTGTGCCCTTCATTATTGGTCACCAGTTACACTTCTGACACTTATTTTATTACGTCGTGTTATGACAAGTCGGGTGACTTGTGCGGCGGTACAATAACCATGAACAGGATTTTATTCGACACGGTCATTATATAATATAATAATAAATTGACTTACTGCAAATTGTTTCAAATTATCTTAACACTTCAATGTTTACTAATTTAATTCCTTACAGCCTACTCAATTAGCTAATATAACTTATTTTACTCACTAAATATGTTTTACTCAAAATAGTACTTCATTTTACTTCATTTTAGACAATATAAGATTGAATAAGACTGGAGCGTGTAAGTTATATGAATAGACAATAAAAAATAAAGCTGTACTAGAAAGAAAGGGTGAAGAAAGATTAATGCTGATACTGATGAGGAGGGGAAAAAATAATTGGCTGGGTCACTGGCTAAGAAGAAACTGCTTATTGAAGGATGCACTGGAATAAATGGTGAAAGGGAGAAAAGATCGGGGCAGAAGAAGATATCAGATGATAGACAACAATGATATTTCATTGTAGGAAGTTGGAAAACAGGAAAGATTGAATAATGTTGGATTTGCAGTGAAAGACTTGAATTTGGGCAGAATACTACGAATGAATATTGAAGTTAATTACAAACAAACAAAATATTCTTAGTTTAAAAAATTAAGAAATAGGTTATATGAAACTTTTATAACGGTAATGCTTTCAGAAAAAAAAAGTGAACTTGTAAATTGTTTTATGTTTAAAATTGTACATCACTTCCTTTAAGTGTTAACGACCATTAGGCTATTTAAAATATTCATTCTTTGTTTGTTTAGCTCTTTTATATTGTCAGCAATGGGCCTAAGTTTAGACTTGAATATTGTTGAAGATTCCAATAATAATTTAACAGTAATTGGCGCAAAGATGACCGTTAATTGATCATTGTATTTACCATACTAATGAGTGCTATGAATTATTTAGGAATTAGGTTTCTTTAGAATTAAGTTTTATTATTTTACCCAAGTTCTAAAGAAAATGTGGTAGGCCTCGCGTTCTCACTGAGGAGAAATGAGACGATATTGGATCCAGGCTCGAACAGTTTTCGCGATAACTTTTAAAACACTACCTTAGGAAACCAGAGTATCCAAATCGTCTGCAACGAAAGCAACCAAGAAAACTTCAAATAGATCCATACAAAACACAAGTGAATAAATCTTCTTCGACGTGTGAATTAAAATTTCTCCGGGAGAGTCCAATAATTTTATATCGCATACGATGGAGGGCATTTCCAGCATCTTTTTAATGGATACCAATAAAATAAATTAAGTAAGTCTGTTTTTTTTTCTCGCCATGGTTATGGGATCGATTTAATCGGTCGAGATACTTCGTTCGTTAGGCGCTACGCGACTTCAGAGACAAATTGTATTTTCTTTCGCCCATAAATCTACTTCCCGTTTCGTCTGTCAGAAACTGAAAACTGTTACCTTATCCATCCATCCATCCATCCATCCATCCATCCATCCATCCATCCATCCATCCATCCATCCATCCATCCATCCATCCATCCATCCATCCACCCACCCATCCATCCATGTATGTATGTATGTATGTATGTATGTATGTATGTATGTATGTATGTATGTATGTATGTATGTATGTATGTATCTGTCTGTCTGTCTGTCTGTCTGTCTGTCTGTCTGTCTGTCTGTCTGTCTGTCTGTCTGTCTGTCTGTCTGTCTGCCTGTCTGCCTGTCTACCTGTCTACCTGTCTACCTATCTACCTATCTACCTATCTACCTATCTACCTATCTACCTATCTATCTATCTATCTATCTATCTATCTATCTATCTATCTATCTATCTATCTATCTATCTATCTATCTATCTATCTATCTATCTATCTATCTATCTATCTATCTATCTATCTATCTATTTCTGGTGTAGTTAAGGCCATCAGGCCTTCTCTTCCACACCACCAGAAATACAAATACAGTAACAGAAATAAAAAGAAAAAAACATAATAAACAAAGTAAAGTCACACAAAAATATACACAGGTTGCAGTCACACAAACTTTAAATGAGTGATTAAGTATAATTAATTGTATCCTAACTAATTAACTAATATAAACAAGAAACTTGCGATTTTAATCTAGAGTAAAAAACAGAAATCAACATTTCTAACAATACCTAAAAAAGCATTAAATAAGACAAACTCGGCCATCGCTAATGGAGAGAAGGAATATAACTTACTGCTTTATATTCGTCACTGTTTTTAACAAACGTTTCCCATTGTCACGTCAGATGAAGAATATCGGCTTCATAGATTTCCTGCGGCCTGGAATTGAACTAATATTTAACAACATTTTGCAACGCTTCCCCCGAGAGAAATGTGGTTCCCTTGTGGCTTTTCTTGAAATCTTCAAAAATATGGAAACTGCATGGAGGTAAGTATGGGAAATGTGGTAGTCCTTCCGAGCGAAACTAGTTCCCTGTTGATCCGGTAATGTGAGCTCGAGAATTATCCTGGTGAAAAAGCACTTTTCTTCTCAAAAGACCTGGTTGTGTATGTTTTATATTTTTATTAAGATGTCCGAGAAGTCTGCATAGCGCTGGGCATTGATTATTTGCCCATGCTCCGAAAATTCCACTAGCATTGGACTAGATAATAAGAAAAACG
This sequence comes from Periplaneta americana, assembly GCF_040183065.1. NCBI lineage: Eukaryota > Metazoa > Arthropoda > Insecta > Blattodea > Blattidae > Periplaneta > Periplaneta americana. The sequence continues at coordinate 138,070,578 of NC_091118.1, forward strand.
ATAACATGACTTTCTCTGCATTTTCTTGCAACTTGAGCTTCTTTCAAGGCAAGGAGATCCGGTGTGTTTTCATTCCATGCTCTACCGGCGAGAGTGTAACTCAAAATGATGGTGCAAGGACTCGTCACCTGTCACCATGCGATGCAGTTACTAATCACCTTCTTCCAGATATCGTATGAAGTAGTGTCGGCAGACTGTCACACGTTTGACTCTGCACGGCAATTAAAACTTACGAGACTCACTGCGTTCCAACTTTGCGATACTGTATATGAAAGGTTCAGAGCCATAGTGGGCCAAGCGCCATTTATTAAACACGGAGAAAGCAAGTGTTAAAATTAAGCGAATACTATATTTTAATGAAGATGTACATATCATTTAGTTTTAATGAGCGTACTTTATATTACTTGCTTTATGTTTCATTGAATCACTTAATTTTAATTATTGTTTTCTACGTTTTTAGTATATGGCGTTTGGCCCACTACGGCTCTGAATCCTTCATATGTTTGCGGAGAATTTTATCGATATTTCCCTGGCTGATGTTCAGTAATAAAACAAGTTCACTTACTGTTGCTCTCACTTTTCCCTTTAACTTTTTCGCTTTGGCTTTCTTGGTTTTCCAGTCGCTTAACAGTGAAGAACTCTTTTGATGCAACGGTCGATTACTATCCTTTGTACATTAAACTTTAACTTAAGCTGTTCGAAACTGAAACCGAAACAGGCCAAGAAAATAATGGGAAAATAGAAAAAATGAACTGTAAAATGTTGGTAAAAATTTGTATAGCGAGATTCGAATAGTTTTATGTGAAATAGAACTGAAATACATAACTATATGCAACTGAACACTAAGTTTCATAGTTTTGAAAACATTGGAACCAGGAATTTATTTCAAGTTGAATATAAATCATACCTAATTTCATTATCGTGTTACGCAAACAAAAATTGGTAAACAGAAATTAAGGGAAAACAATAATATTACTGTAATATATTATTGAGACGATTATAGCTCTGAATTGAGGAAATTCACTAACTTCGTAATGATGGTGGTTATGACCTACTTTAACTAGTATCGTTTTGTGTTCGGCAGATGTAAATACCTGTAAGAATACGAACGCTGAAGAGAAAATGTACTCGTATCATTCCTGAAATAAATAAAATTGCAAACTAATTGGCTTGTAAGTGGCATTTCCCCTTTAACTAATTAATAGTAAACTTACTAATACATCGGCTATATTCCGGATTTTACACTATTGCCTCGATGTGGTATATCCTAACACCTGAAACTACACATATGCAGCTGTCAACATGCAACGATACAACTCAATACTATCTCAGGCTTATCAGAAAGGATTTCTATGTTATGTCACATAAAAGCATTGGATAATTTATATAAAAGCATTTACATGTAAATTAAGGTATGTATGATAGGTCTATAACTAGTTACACAGTGCAAAACACGTTTAAAATCCGGTGAAGTACGTGATTTGTGTACCTAGGACAGGGTTTAAATCAAAATCCTGTTTCGCGTAATGTTTTGTTTTGTGAATTAGAATAGAAAATCTCTGTTATTATTGAATTGTGTTCATTCCCGCTAATGTTTTCAATATAAATTATTTAATTACTAATATTATAGGCTGGGTGAACTATATTAATATTACTTTAATTATAATATTATTAGTACATAACACCAGTTTTTCACACTCCACTTTCATCATTATTTCATCTATATCGTAAAACGTTTATATTTTAGTTGTTTTTGTAGTATTCTTTAACATCGAAAGTGAGTTCTGATTGGACGGGACAGCAACGTCAATGAATTTGTATGTTGTGCCGTTGTCATTATTTATCCTCACGTGTTTTTTTACACATTTTATATTACTGTTCAGAATTTGTAAACAAGCGGCATAATGTAATACGACTTATCTGTACCTAGGAGTGTTTCTGAAATTAACTTGCTGCTCTGAATGACGCTATTTTGTTAACATAGAAAAACATCGCTAGCACTCTTATCAGAAAAGGACGCTCGAGTATTACATGACTAATAAACATGGTTCTTTTTTCGAATTAAAATTGTAGAAGTCATATAACACTCGTATAATATTTATTTTCCTTCCTTTCCCCTATATTGTTCCCTTGATGACCAGATGAATTTATCATCATAGCATTTTTATTGTGGATTTTATTTAATTTTCGTTTTATTTTTTATTTTTTATTATTTTATTACATTCCATTTTGTTGTATTCTTCCATACTTTTTCCCTATTAACTATTTATACTAACTGAGTTGCTTTTATTATATTCCAATCTTTAGAATTGTATTTTAGTTTCTTTTTTCTATTATGGTATTATTTTCACGTTGTTTACTGTCGATTATGTTATGCTATTATAATTGTTTTGTAATATGTTAGTATTCTGTTCCTTAACATTTTGTTAAACTTTTACTGCTTGTATACTTTGTGACCTGGTAGAGTGTAATATAACGCCCTATGGCCTTAACTCTGCCAGTATAAACAAATAATAATAATAATAATAATAATAATAATAATAATAATAATAATAATAATAATAATAATAATATAATATAATATAATATAATATAATATAATATAATATAATATAATATAATATGGCGTGTTGTGGTGTGGTGTTGTGTAGTGTAGTACAATGTAATATAAAATAAATACAGTTCATATTATATTGCAATGGAAATTGGAGCTGAGAAGAAGTGAATAACTTATGTGAGCTCCAAGCCTATTGGCCACTTGCCTTACTTCGATTTTCACCAATCCATTTTCTAATGCTGGCCAATTTGTATCTCTCAATAATCTACTATCCTTAATTACCCTATCTTTCCTTATGAGTTTCGGTTGTCCTTTCGACCTTCCACCGTCAACTGTTGATGTAAGTATTCTCGTACCTACCATCTTCGCAATCACATCCTAAAGTTTTGTACGAAACTCGCAAATGACCCTATTATCATAAGCCTATCTCAAATATATAATTAGGCTACATGGTTAGTAGGCCTAGTAATTTGATATTTCTAGGTCTTAGCCAGGATTTGCCGAAGTATAAAATTTTAATCTACTTTTGACTAATTTTAGGAAAGTCACACTGATAATATCCAATTGTTTTTCAGATTAAGGTAAAATTCTATTAGTCCTAACAAGAGCTTGAGACTATACTTATATATTAGCAGTTCGACTCACTCTAATTTTATTATACCCTAAGAGTCTCTTTTCTGTGAATTTGACAGATGATATTCCAATTTTTCCATTCATGTGATTATTATTTCAGATATCCTAATTTTTCCAATAAAGCTGTGCAAACAGTTTACGAATTCTTCCACTCCAGCCTTCAATAATTCCTCCTGAAAATTATCTGAGCCTGGAAATTTAGTAGGCGTATTTTTCAGCTTATTAATTACCAACTCAATTTTTCTTTTTTAGTTGGAGAAGATTCTTCAGATGCATCATTGAGGGGGAAGGCATTCCGATGTTACGTTACTAGCCAGAGGTTTATTCTGTATGCCTTTATTTAGTAAAGATTGAAAGTATTTTTGATAGTATTCGAAATTTGAGCTCGATATCTTTGTTTCCCCAAGCGTATCCGCATATAGTCGATAAAGTTTATTGCGGACGTAATTGTTACAGGTATAGCTTATGTCTCAAACAGTGTAACTATAGGCTAATGTTTAAGGGAGCTTATACAGTAAGAATCGTGAAAAAATTGATTTTTTTTATTTCCTCAATCAGTAGAGTATACTTTTCTGAATATATTTCCACATTTTCAGATATATGTTGACAGGGAGGGTGGAACATATGCAGCAGATGCTTTTTAGTGCAGGATGTAAGTAGAAGCGTATCCCAACTTTAGACTCATTTTCCCTATAATTACATTTTTCGGTACAAGAAACCTGATATTTCAAGACCTGTTTGTCTGATTTCACTCAAATTTTGTACACTTGTCCTTCGTAATAATCTTTAGAGGTTGAAATACAATGGTTAAATATTAATAAAAAATTAGCAATTTTCTAGTAAAAATACATTTACAAAGGAACAAAATTTTTTAATGCAAATTTAAAAATCTATAAATTTAGTATGAAGTCAGCTGTGGTGCTCATTGAGGACCAATATTTATATTATGATATCAGATTTAAGGAATAAAATAGTATGTATGATTTATTGATATTAGTTCACAAAAGTACAAACTTAATAATTAAAAAAAACGATCTATATACAAAAGTAGTTATACATAATAAATATACAATTTCCTAAACCAATTAATTTATCGCAAATCTCAATAATTTGTTGGTTCAGAATTGCACTTACGTCAAATAAAATAGTAAATAGCTATCATTTTCTCAGTTTAGGTTAAATAATGTTTTTTGCAAGAAACGATTTTTTTTCTTGAAAAATTCAAACTTTGGAACATACTCATGGTTACTAGATGTACTGTATTATATATCAAACTAAAGCTAAAATAATGTAGAATATGTATGCAAAATTTGAAGAAAATACATGAAGTTGTATTCAAGTTATTTAATATTTTGTAAAAAGTACAACCGCTACTGTATGAAACCCCATAACGTGTTCATATATTTACCAATATCTTAGATCTAATTTGTCTCTCTTCTTTGAAACGATTCATTTGGTTTAGTTAACAGATTATTTTACATCTAATTCTCTTTCTTTCTTTTCTTTTTTTTTTTTTTTTTTTTTTACTCGCGTACTTTGTATATTCTTCCGGAGTTAGTTTTCTCTACTTGAAAAGAGTTTCTATCTGTCGGGAAACAGAGAACTTTTACGAATTACGAAAGCATTGGCTCCCGCCTCACGCACGGCCTCTTTCCTACAGCGATGAGCCATCTGCCGGTAGATTGCAATCGCGTCAAGTCGCACCTCGCTTTCTCGGTTTAGGTGTGGAGTTTATCCTCCACCTTTTCGTAAGCTTTGCAGTTAAGCTACTGCAGAACATAATCATTATACGGATTCAAGACTCCAGGGTTCACAGTCAGAGAACGCAAATCAGGATCAGGAGTCACAATGTGGCCATTACAAGCTTCACGGATTGAGACTTTCAAATGGTTGATCACGTATATCCAATGGCTTTATCTTACCTAATGTATGAATAACCTTTCTTTATTTTTTTTTTACAAATCTTCTTCTTCACGGAAAGTTCGATAATTGTGTCATAATTCAAACTAATAAACTGAAGTCTGCGTCCCGTTTTTTACGTCATACTATCTACAGTATATGAGTACACAACTACTGCATTCTCTCCGTCTTCGAATGGTAAAGTCTGTTCCTGCCACAACCGATAAGAGAGAAATATCGGCTGCGAGAAAGGTCTCCGCAGAAAAACCTATATATACTCAATTGAAATGATGTTTGCAAATAACTTTTCTTTAGTAAATATTTTATGAATTTTTTTAACTTTTGAGTGCCTTGTGTTCCCAACTTTTCACATGTTTTCAGAACAACGTTAATATCATATGGAATATGAAAAGCCTGAAATCCCATAAGGGCAAGGACTTCCTACAGTATTGTAGGGTGAGCTGAACGTCTACTACACTTGGGGAGCCAGCCCAAGAGAGCTTATGCTATACACTTATAATCTAAACACACAAACTGTACAAACTAAACACAGAAACTATACAAATTATATAAATTATACAAACTAAACTCACACAAAAACTATACAAATTGAACACATGAATTAAACAATATAAACACACAAACTATATAAACTAAACACACAAAAACTACACTAACTAAACACATAAATTATGCCAACTAAACACATAAATTGTACCAACTAAACACACAAACAAACTATCCAAACTAAACACACAAACATATAAACTAATCTAAATAAAAAACTATCCAAAATAAACACAAAACTATGCAACTAAACACACAAATTATACAAAATAAACATACACAAAACTATATAAATTGAAGACATAAATTATACAGTCTAAACACACAAACTATCCAAACTAAACACATAAATTATACCAACTAAACATATAAATTGTACTAACTAAATACACAAACAAGCTATCCAAACTAAACACACAAACAGACTGTCCAAAAATAAACACAAAAACTATACAACTAAACACGTAAATTTTATCAACTAAACAGATAAATTATACCAGCTGAACACCTAAATAAACTATCCAAACTAACGCAAAAAATAACTACATAAACAGTACATCACTATACACAGTTTATATAGTGTTCGTAATTTCAACTCTTTTCCATGCATGCCTCTCTCACGCTGTTCTCGTTCACTGCACTTCACTCTCTCTCCGGAAAGCATCCGATCACCTTCTCCTTGGACGTCTTCTGCTCCTTTTCCCAATGCGTGCTTCACACATGGTCGGCCGTTTTTGCTTCATTTACGAGATAAAATTTTTTTATATGAAACATTTCATAGCGTGTTTTGGGAAAGCCATTAATTTAATTCCCAATATGCTCAGTCAGTTTAAGACAGAGGTGTATTATGATAATAAACTACTGAAGGAATTTTAGTTTTGTCTCTTAAATGTGCAGAAATTTGATCTGAATAAATGTGACTTTACGTCCTGCAGAGGAATGTTACATTATTACGTTTGTTCTGATCAAATTTCTGCATATTTAAAGGACAAAACTGAAATTTTTTCAATTATTTATTATCGTAATACACTGCTCTCTTAAACTGACTGAGCATACTAGGAATTCAATCCATGATTTTCCCAAAACAAGCTGTGAAATGTTTAAGATAATACAATTTTTATCTCGAATAGGAAGCAAAAACGAGCAAAATTGTATTAAACTTTTTTGTTTGAAATATCTTAAAGAATAACTCTCTAAAATTAATGAAATTACTCACGGTTCACTCTGAATAACTGAACAGAGTAAACCCTTACGGTAAATGAAAAATAACTCCTTTGTCACTTAGCGTTTTTTTTATTTAGCGGGAAATCATCTTTGTTTCTATAAAAAAAATTGCAACATCACAATAAATTTAATACCATTTACCAGCGCATGGAAACATCACCTCTCCGCAGTAGTGAAGGCTGTTACCTGTTTCACGAGGTGCCTGTCCTTGTCTAGTAACCTTTACGACTCACGAAATACAACAGCATCATTACCGCTTGAATGTGTTTTGCAAGAACGAGACGTAAGTCGAGTTCTATAACTATATGAGAGCGGTAATTATGATCATCTCACTAGTTGCATACAGTATTTTATCCGCATTTATTTAATAATGCATTTGATGTGTTCATAACACGATCGTTGACTGAGTGCGATATGTAAATTATTATCGCATTTAGTACGTAATGAATGCCATTACCACACTTAGTGGGGTAATCATTTACATATCGCACTCAGTGCGGTAATAATTTATATATCGCACTCAGTGCAGTAATCATTTATATATCACACTCAGTGCAGTAATGAATGTCATAACCATGGTGTTATGACGATGGATAAGTATCCATTATCAAACCAATGCCGAGAATATAGTTTACAAACTTTATTCTGAACCTTTCATGTGTCGGTAATTATTTATATCAATGGACTTAAATTATAACAGTAATGAAGTAATAATGTGATATTTTTGTAGGCAGTTTAAAAGTGATAAAAATTCAAATTAATTTCAAAAGTTAGGCCTACTTTCAAAAATTCTTTAACGCCAACCTCTTGCTGCATTGAATTCAAGACTAAACTTTAGGCCAAATATGGAGCTAAATTAAGATTTACGACGAATTAAAATTGACTGTCCCTGCAAAAAGAATAATTCCTATCGAAAGTACCTAACATTTTATTGATGCGATGCATAAATTACAAAATATACCCAATCACATTAATTAGGAGACTAAGTATCAAATAATTAATCACAGTGAAGGATGCAGTTGGTAATCCAGTTCAAGCGAACCGCAAAAATAGAGTACCAGTATATGTTTGGTTCAATTGTTGAAAGTACATACATTCATTACAGTTATAATGAGATCGTTAGATTGTAAAATAGCATCGGATTTAATTCAAAATCTGTACCACTTTTCCGTTGTTATTATTTCCAGTATTACTAATTACAATATAGCCTGTTAAACTCTTTACATTAATGGTTTCATTACAGGTTATTTTACCATACATGTCAGCTGTTGAAAACTATATTTCATTAAATTAATTCAAGATAGAAATACAACAAATAGAACAAAATTTTACAAATAAAAAAATCTAAACCCTGTTTCTTAAGAAACTCAGACCTGTAGAAGGAATGAACCACAAAATCGTCACCGTCTCCATGGAATGTGGTACGGAGAAAAGATAGGGTGAAGCACGCGTCTACAAATCGGTAACAGCGTTGCCATTACTTAAACTGATTTTTAATAAATAATTAAAGTATTCAAAGATCTTAAACAGTAAACGTGACACAAATATTATGAAAAACATTTGTTGGAACTGACGACTCTAATATAAAGACGTTTACATAATATATAGTATATTTCTATGTGTTAAAAATAATAATAATAATTTGTAGGAAATTTAAGAGTAAAATAATCAAAATGTTAGAGAACTTTTCCGTTTATAGCATGTTAAGGATTCTTTCTTCAAAAGTACTATCATTGCACATCTTCCATCTTCCCCATATAGGGTGTCCGGGCAAAAGATAAGTAGGCCTATAAATAAGAGTTGATAAAAACACGTTATGATTTTGTAACGAAAAACTCAGTCGATATAAAATGTTCCCGGGAGTTGTTCTGTCACACCTGTAAGGTGATTGTTGCGTTACCTGCCTCGCAAGATCAGAAACGGAATAAGGACAGCTTGTGTATCAGTCGTTACCTTGTTAGTCGAGATGTGGTTGTCACAGCATAAAATATAGTGCGTGCTGATTTTCATTATATGGCGAATCATTTCAGCACCGAAATCAGCTCTTTTGTGGCATTCCTCTGATTTAAGATGATGAAGGAGTTAGAGTTTGTAAACACGCAAACTGAAACACTTTTGAAGAATGTCACGAACTGGTGAACGAGGAACTTGCAATTCCTTACTAGCTTATCTGATTGACGTATATGGGTTTCTAGCGAATGATTGACGCAGCTGATCCACAGTCTCCTCGATGACATGCCTTTTTGGGGTGTTTCCCTGTTGTTTTTTCTTAATCAAGCTTCCAATCTCTCATAGAGTTCTATCCCACTCGTATATGGATTTGCGTGTGTGAGGATCCACAGTCCATTCTTATCGTGTACGCTATTAAACAAGTGTAACTGATTAAATTCTGAAAAAAAAAAACAGAGGGTGCGCTGCACTTTACGCTGTGGCATTCACATTTTGATTGACAAAGAAAAGACGATGCATAACCTCTCCTTATTCCGTTACTGCGCTTACGCAACAGGTGACGCAACAATCACCTTGCAGTTGTAACAGAATAAATCTCGGAGAAATTGTCTGTCGATTGAGCTTTATGTTACAAAATCATAATATACAATTCTCGCATTATGGTTATTTATGTTAAACTTAAGCCCGGATAGCCTGTATATAATATATCTATGTATCTATAAATTAATGCCAGAAAATAAAAAGGATCTAAGTGCCACTGAATTAAACCACAGAACTTTTGAATATGTGTTTGCTTGGAATAATAAGTTATAATCAAATTAATACCAACGTTGCACAAAACGATACATCCATAGGAACATACGCATACTTTCTTCTTTGTGTTATGGAGGTTGGTAGCCAGTAGTGTAGCTCAGGCGGTAGTGCATTTGGCTGCTGATCCAGAGTTGCGCTCAGACATGGGTTCGACTTCCTGTTGGGTAGATTACCTTGTTGAGTTTTTTTTCCCTAACCGTAAGGCAAAATCAAGTAATCTATGGCAAATCCTCAGCCTCATCTCGTCAAATACGATCTCGCTATCACCAATTCCATTGACGCTAAATAATCCAGTAGTTTATACAGCGTCGTTAAATAACCGAGTAAAAATGGAAGTTGGTATTGTAAAAAGAAGATATGGAAAATATGACGATCCTTTAGAAAGCAATCGACAAAACAACAGTGTACTGCACGGTCACAGATGTTAAAGGTAATCATGTACAAGTTTTCAAACGTATTTCCTCTTTCTCACAAGCGTGTGATCTGTACGGAAACTGATATACAAACAGCGCCCCTATTCTGCGACGGTTATGCAGACGATGTGTACGGGGACGGATATGCAGTCGACGTATACGGAGACAGATATACAGACTACATGTACGGGGACGGATATGCAGACGACGTGTTCTGAGACGGATATGCAGACGATGTGTTCTGAGACGGATATGCTGACGAAGTGTATGGGGACGGATATGCAGGCGATGTATGCGGAGACGGATATACAGGCGACGTGTAGGGGGACGGATATACAGACGTGTACCTGGACAATTAAGCAGATATATACAAAGATGGTTACGTGAACGGTACGTAGGAAGCTGGAAATTATAATGAAAAATGTGCGCGAAAAGAGATTTCAAAATAAAAGTGTTGAGGACAAATGTCAGAATGTAAATTATGAAGACGAAAATGTTGATTATGATTAACATGATGATGAAAACAAAGATCGGGATGAGCGTCATGAAGAAAAATGTGAGCGTGATGAAAATCAAGATTAGCCTGAATGTTGAAGACGAAGATCAAAGATGAAGATGATGAAGACAGAGATAAAGGATGGGGATGATTTTTTAAAATTTAAGTAGGTTATTTTACGACGCTGTATCAACATCTTAGGTTATTTAGTGATAATGCCGGTGGAATGAGTCTGGGATCCAGCACCGAAAGTTACCTAACATTTGCTGAAATTGGGTTGAGGAAAAAACCCGGAAAAAACCTCAACCAGGTAACTTGCCCCGATCGGGATTCGAAGCCGGACCACCTGGTTTCGCGGCCAGACGCACTAACCGTTACTCCACAGGTGTGGACGATGGGGATGATGAAGATAAAGATCAAAGATAGGAATGGTGAAGACGAAGATCAGAATGGAAGTCAAGGTAAAGTAGATCAGGATGAACGTGATGAAAATCAAGATGAGCTTGAAGATGAAAAAAAAAACATTATGGTTTATTTAACAACACTCGCAACTGCAGAGATTTTTATCAGCGTCGCTGGTGTGACGAAATTTTGTCCCGCAGGAGTTCCTTTACAAGCCAGTAAATCTACTGACATGAGCCTGTAGCATTTAAGCTCTTGACGATGAATACGAAGATCAGGAAACGGGGATGATGAAGTCGAAGATGGGACTGGAAGCCAAGGTGAAGAAGATCAAGATGAGCGTTACGATTAATACGAAGATCAGCAAACGGGAATGATGAAGGCGAAGATTAGAATGAGAGTTAAGGCGAAGAAGACAAAGATGAGTGTGATGATGGAGACGAAGATCTGGTTGAAAGTGTGGATGAAGATAAAGTTCAGAATTAAATTAAAATTAAAATTGAAATAAAATCTAAGCTAAGATGAAAATGCATAAAAATGGAAAGTTTCTGGTTTTTATGTTGAATATAGAAGTGGTGGTTTTGCATTAACTTTTTTGGTTGAGTGTGCTAGAATTTTGTTTATAAGAATATTATTTTGTGTAATTTTTTGGGTAGTGGTATTAATTCTATATTTTTCTGTTTTAAGCTTTCTTTTATTTCTTTTATATTTATTTGGGTTCGTGGTACAATACCACGTTTTCGTTATGATAGATTTTCAGGTTTATATATTAATTTTGTTTTACATTTCTTTTATCAATGATTTGATTTACTTCCTGTTTGGCTGAAACCATTCGGACTCCTTTTGATTTTGCTGAAGGTGAATCTGAACTGGTTTCTGGTTTTAACGTTGAATATAGAAGTGGATTATTAGAACAACCTTCTTAATAACATGCCCATTACGACACTTAACACTACATTTTTCAAAAAGGTAAAAATTAATATGGAGAGAAGAAATGTAAAGATGCTGCTGCTGGTGGTTATAGTGTTCAAAGTGATATAAACCGACATAACATTTCACGTGATCTTTCAAATTCAGCGCTTCCCAGTTAGATTTCCGATAAAGGACAACAATGTTCATTTATTTTCTGGATATCTACTATCAAATACAAAAATAAATAATACTACAATTACATATAGTAAGACAGTAAAAAATTTAGGGTATATTTAGATTCAAATTTAAATTTTCAAAGTCAAGTGACCTACATATGTAAGAAAACTTTTTTCCATAATTCATTCCCTCAGACACTTAACCAACGTTTTACCTCTCAGCCTTAAAAACTTTAGTGATGCCCCACTTCGATTATTGCGATTCTCTATTCACGAATCTAAATACTGATCTTGCCATAGACTACAGCGTGTTCACAATATCTGCGTTCGTTTCGTTTGTAACGTTAGAAAATTCGACCATGTAACACTGTCACTAGAATTGTTGTGTTGGAGTCCACTTAAAGAAAGAAGATTCTTCAACTCTCTCTTATTACTATTTAAAATCATCCACACCTCCACACCCTCTTATCTAGCATCTCGTTTTGTTTACCTTTCACTACTTCGAACCCGGAACATGTACCTTCTCTCTATTCCTCTGCACAGAACATTATTCTACTCATCATCTTTCAGCATATCTATTCCACGCCTCTGGAATTCTCTCCCTGACCATGTCAGAGACTGTCGGACAATATCAAAATTCAAATTTTAATTAAAAAATCATATTCTAGTTCGTGGAATTGCTTGTTGAACACCTGTCAGTTGCGCAACTTCGCCTTAACATATGACATATAGTAAATATTGTAACTATGCTGTTGTAAAATTTAAAATTAATATGTAATGCATTTATTATTATTATTATTATTATTATTATTATTATTATTATTAATAATAGTTATCAGTTATCAATATCATAATTGCTATCCCTGTTTTCTTTCTTTTTTCTTGTATTAGCTCGATGAGAGCTCTATAGTGTTCTCTTGACTCTGTTGACCCTCTATAGGACTTTAACTTAATTTGTATTATTTTCATCAGTGTTTGTATTTCTTTTTTGTATTTATATGTGCTATCTGGTAGGATGGAAGAGAAGGCCTTATGACCTTAATCCTGTCAGATTAAATAAATAAATAAATTATTATTAATTATTATTATTTTTTCATCATAGTAACAAGCAGATCCTGGGTTCCGAAAATGTAATGCCGATTCAAGTCTCTGCGGAACGAGCGGCACAAATTGAAGCAAATATGTAAAGTCAGATGATGATGAACAATGTTTGTTTCTAATTAAACGTAATTTGAATTATTGTAATATAGTTTCAAAACCGAACTGATTTGTTTCCACAAAGGCGAGTAATCTGCTATTTCGAAACCATTAACAACTAATTTCAAAGGGATTTGTGTTTTCGCGACAAGATTGTGGCATAAATCCATTATGTACATAGAACCGTGTCTAAGCAGTCGGAGTGGGGAGATGAAGGATTATTTATGCAGCAGAGGGGATTAAATTTTCACCAGCCAGAGGCTGAAAGCACGGAAGTGAGAATAGCGAAGGATATAGTGTTTTAATTTGGAAACAAAACCAGTTATGCGTTGTCCAGACACGCTAAGTGCTCCAAATTAAGCATTCACACACAGAATACAAACGAGATTTGTCTCCAAGTATTTACATTCACAGGTGCATTCTGTTCTCTCTGCTTGGTATTTCGTGATTGTCACTGTGTAAAGGGCGGACGACGTCTTCTAAAGGAATTCTAGTTCTATTATGTAGACAAATGTGAAACCCCTTGAATCGCGGGCTTTATACCCAAGTAAATTAATAGTGTCAATGCAAATGGAAGTGTGGGTTATAGTATGCAATAGGAACATTAAAACATGCTTCCTATTTTGTGTCTTTCTTCTAATATTTATTATTTTTTCTTCTTCTTCATATTTTGTCATTATTTTACTCTCATTTGTTATTTCTTTATCTCGTTCTTTCTTTCTTACCCTTTAGTTTTGTTTTTTCTTATTCTTGTCTTCTTTTTATTCTTTTGTTTTTCGTTCTTTCTGTCGTTTTTCATTTTTCTTTTGTCGTTTTTCCTCTCTTCTCCTTTCTATTTACTTTTCTTATTATCATTTTTCCCTTTTTATAAAGTTATGAGCAGAATCAAAGCAACGGAAATGAAATTTCTCAGACGGACAGCAGGATATACTCTTTTAGATCGAAAAAGGAATGAAGAAATATTGGAACAATTAGAAGTAGAGTCAGTATAAGAAAAAATAAACAGATAGAAACTAAATTGGGTACACCATGTAAAACGAATGGACAATTCAAGAATCCCCAAAATGATGATGCAATATCAACCCAGAGGACATCGACGGTTAGAAGATTGCTAGATGGGGTCGAAACAGGTCTATACAGGCCTAATTCGTGACCGATGATGATGATGATATAATAATATTTAATCTTTCTTTCTCCATTATGTTTTATTCTTTGTACCTTTGTTATATTTCCTTATTTTCCATTTTATTTCTTCTTTCCTTACCTTAAATTTTCTTCTTTCTTATTTTATCCTTTTTTAATATCATTTCTTTTATTCTAGGCTATTCCACAGATCCTGTTTCGGGAGCATACTAGTTCGGTCTCATCAGATGCGCACCTGAAATATAGGCTACATTACTAATTCGGTCCGGGGTTTAGAAAGGTACATTACTAATTTGGAGACTTTACAGTATATATTATGAACTAGTTGTATCGAATCCGACATGTTTTTTTTTATTTGGTTATTTAACGACGCTGTATTAACTAATAGATCATTTAGCGTCGATGAAATTGGTGATAGCGAGATAGTATTTGGCGAGATGAGGCCGAGGATTCGCCATAGATTACCTGGTATTCACCTCACGGTTGGGGAAAACCTCGGAAAAAACCCAACCAGGTAATCAGCCCAAGCGGAGATCGAACCCGCGCCCGAGCGCAACTTCAGACCGGCAGGCGCCTTAACCGACTGAGCCACGCCGGTGGTTCCGACATGTTTTCATCGATACTGAAGTGTTTTGATGTTGGTAGTGATATCGATCCCCTGATGCTCTTTCCCGTCAGAATTATAGGCCGAATTCTAGCTACGACAGAAAGAAAGACAAACAGTTGTGAACCTTTCCATGCAAAGTTAAATAGCTTATTCTACACTGCTCACCCTCACAAATTTCAATTAATATACGTTCTAAAACGAATAAAATTGACACACAGACAAATTAGAAGTCCAGCAACAAAAAGAAGACTAGATAAATGAAAGAAAAAACAATATCAGAAACAAAATGGCAGAATTTTATATAAATCAATAAACAGACTCCAATATATATAAAAAAAACTGTCCTACAAATTTCTCATAAAAACATAGCTCCTAGTATCACTGACTACTCTGAAGTTTAAGAAATTTTGACTAAGGTTTATACTTACTTACTGGCTTTTAAGGAACCCGGAGGTTCATTGCCGCCCTCACATAAGCCCTCCATTGGTCCCTATCCTGAGCAAGATTAATCCAGTCTCTATCATCATATCCCACCTCCCTCAAATACATTTTAATATTATATTCCAATCTACGTCACGGCCTCCCCAAAGGTCTTTTTCCCTCCGGCCTCCCAACTAACACTCTATATGCATTTCTGGATTCGCCCATACGTGTTACATGCCCTGCTCATCTCAAACGTCTGGATTTAATGTTCCTAATTATGTCAGGTGAAGAATACAATGCGTGCAGTTCTGTGTTGTGTAACTTTCTCCATTTTTCTGTAACTTCATCCCTCTTAGACCCAAATATTTTCCTAAGCACCTTATTCTCAAACACCCTTAATCTCTGTTCCTCTCTCAAAGTGAGAGTCCAAGTTTCACAATCATAAAGAACAACCGGTAATATAACTGTTTTATAAATTCTAACTTTCAGATTTTTTGACAGTAGACTGGATGATAAAAGCTTCTCAACCGAATAATAACAGGCATTTCCCATATTTATTCTGTGCTTAATTTCCTCTCGAGTATCATTTATATTTGTTACTGTTGCTTCCAGGTATTTGAATTTTTCCACCTGTTAAAAGGATTGATTTCCAATTTTTAGACTAAGGTTTATACTGTGCAATGTACTTGATAATCAACATTTTTAACACGCCTTAAGGAAGGGGCAGGAAATTTTGTAGTTTGCTATCTCGAGTCACGAATTTACCCGTCCCTGACTTATGACAGTCCTAAGCCTGCATAGAATGGGAAAGAAAATGATTTCCAACCAGTACTGCTCTATTGTCGTTCCGGGACCGAACTAGTACTGTTACCTTAATGACCGGGGACAGAACTAATATACATTTTTGACCATGGGACCAAAGTAGTAAACTCCGGCTCTTTCAAACCTTTCTTTTGGCCCTTCAAAACTTTAATACAATAAGACAATGCTTTGAAGTTCGTACTCCATGAACAGTGAATTGCTTTATTTTTATTACAGTTGAAACTTAAGAGAGACTAGATAAAGATTTATTTTTTTATCTTGTATTACGATAAATCGATGGCCCAGAACCAGACTGTTCCAGGTCCATTTCACTATTTTTTTTTCAGGAGAGCTATTTTAAGCTCCTGACATTCAGAGGTTCATGAAACAATTTGAAATAACTTCATAGCAACCTTATAAAGAGGAATATTTACAATTGTCTACGATTCATATAGACCTATGCAAGACAAGAACTGGAACACAATGAAACACAGATTTCTTTCTTATAAAAAGTTGGACTTAGAACAGTCTGGTTCTCAGCCATCGAAATAATGTTCTGATTATTACTTAATTTTAGACACAAAACATCATCAGGGAAAATATATACTGACAAAGTCAGATCAGTATTTATAAATCGTAGAAAATCTTTCTACAGGATGTCCTTTCGTATACACCTGTCATTACAGATTTTTTTTTACGTCTCGTAAAATGTTCAGTTATTCAAGCCTGCTTCACAGGGAGCTTCTACCTGAAAGCCAGATTTGCATAATATATTCGTTACTGTAGGTACGTTAACAGAAAGCCACACATTTAAGTCTCACAGAATTGTCTGCACTCAAAGTTGGGTTCTGGCGTCTTGTCAGCTCATTTGAGTTGTGTGGATATGAAGGGAAGAATTGTGACGGTGTCGTGTATGGTTCCTGGGGTAGCTCAGTCGGTAGAGCATTCGTGCGCTAAGCGAAGGGTCCCGAGATCGACACCCGGCCCGGGAACAATTTTTCCCTTGGAAATTTATTCAAGCCTGCTTCACAGAGAACTTCTACCTGAAAGACAGATTTGCATAGTTTTTAGCTATACTTTTCCTCTAGAACCATCCTACAAATTTTCTCGCCACTTAAAATCCATCACTCTAGAGCGGGTTTGAATACAGTACGTGAAGCTCATGGTTACAGCATGGTAATCCTAGAACCTAAATCTTTGAGGACGACGCCGTTTGACATAAAAATTCAATGAATTATGTCGGAGCATTATATCCTTTACAGAAGAATGTAACAGTGTGTTATCTATTTATTTTATCGCCATGGAATTCTTCTGACTGTTATTTCACTTTTGCTGCAGTCCGTTAGAGTACGTTTTTGTTCATTTTCCTCGTCACTTTCTTTCTCACTTTTGTGCGAACTCCTTGCTTTCATTTGCTTTCTTTACTTATAAAACTCGGGATTTCCTTTTCTGGAAACTACTCACGTTTTGCAACTGGATATGACACTCTAGTTTTATTTTCTAGCTCTGAACTGGCTGCAAGAATAATGACCGAGATGGATTGTTTGTAGGGAACTAACACCTCCTCGCGGTGTGAGTAATTCAACCAACTCTACTATCACGTATTTCATCAAACTCTTATTCTTTAATAATGATGTGATTGTATATTTCCTTCCCCAGTGATGAATTTACTTTTCGCAACGCGAGATTTCTTTTATATTTTCTACTTCGATTCCATAACTAATGAAATTTATACTGAATGTCAATTTAATATCTGAACAATTTTTGCGCACAACTTTATTATTCTGAATTTTATCACAGTCTAGTATATGCAGTCACGAAGCTCAATACGTAGTAAATATGCATCCATAGATAGTTGCTAACCACTAGAATCGCTAATATCACCTCATTACAGACAATGCGAAATAGTACCGGCACAGTCTATTATTCCTAGCACCCTCACAACTCAAGCTTCCTGGCTGTATATACTAGACTGTGGTTTTATGTATGCTGTATGTGTAAACATTATCAACGTTTTTACATAATCAGAAATGTTGCTTTCCAATGATAATTAAATTATTCAATAGCTGGTATCGTTATTGTGTTGTTATTTATAACTAGATAGGTGGTCCATTAATGGCTACTTTCCCCTAACGATTTCTTATTTTATCTAACAAAGGCAATACCTTAAAATTCCGTTCATAAGCTTGAACGATTACATTACTAATAAGGAATGGTAAAATAAAGTTTCAGGTTTACATCCTATTTATATCTATTTAAAGATTAGCTCATTTAAAATTCGACTGTTGGTTCAATGAAGGCGACAGAGTTTTATGAATGGACCACCATGTTCCCATGAATGGACCAAAAGAAAAACTTTGAAAATATCTCAAAATCTCAACAAAGGAAAAATCATAACAATGAAGAAACATACGTTGATTCGATTAATGGATGTTGAACTTTTTATCCAATTGTAATCGTATTTTGAAACTGAAAATCATGAAAAACATAGTCCTTGTCATTTCAATATCTTAGAGTTTTAGATCATTTCAAATTAGCTAATGCTCTCAGAAGAAAAGACCTTTTCCCATAGGTAAGAGTTGCCGAAAGGGATTAATATTTTCAAGGCTTCTGTAATTAAATCCCCGCATTTACTTTGACGAGCAAGCCAAGTCCTCAAATGTATGGTAATTTGAAATTTTAACTAAATATTTTACAAGATGACAGTTCGATGAGTTGGCTGCGAGTCTGAACTGGTAACTTTGCAGCTTCAACATCATGTCCTTTGAAGAGAGTGAACTTTTACAGGAAAATCACGAAGTATTAATTCAATTTTTTGTTTTACGTTTTGGGGGTTTGCACGGCTAGAAGTTTGAGAAACACTGGGTTATAGGGTTGGATAGGAAGCGTGTCATGTTCCTTTTTTATCCGTACTATCCCAGGATTTGCCCAGAAACAAGAAACTCAAGTTTAGATCGGGATCGAATACTTGACCTCACGAATACAAGACAAGCGTGTTGATTACTGTACGTTAGCCGTAAAATACGTAAGTTGTATATCGTATATACCATAATGTCGTTTTCAGTTAAGGGGTTAGGTACAGCTTAGAGCAGTAAAATTTTGGAAATATTCAACATTTGTTCCCTCCATTACTGTATCTTGTACAATAGTGAAAATTAGCATGTGTAAAACGCTGTCCTTCTGCTATATAAAAAAATATTTTTACAATTTAAAAAAATTATTTAAATTTTTTGTTCAAAATTCAGTTCACTGTGCAGTCATGAAACGTTTCTCACATAAGTCAAAAACTATCCAAAATTCTGTGATGTAATTTTTTGTATGTATTTATGCATGTCATAACTACAATATGAATCAATATCACTTCTCTCCCTTTGATAGATTGTCTGATAAGAAATAAATTCATTTAAAAATGGTCAAATATCAGTATTTTCTTCTAACACAAAATAAGAAGAATATTATTTATTAAGGAATCCAGTTGAAAGAGCACGATATTGTAAATATAAGTTTCAGCAATAAAATAAAACAGAGAGAACATGAAAAAGTTGAGAACTTAATGAGTTATGAGAGAAACGCTTCATCACTGCACAGTGAACTGCCACCATTTTGAATTTTGGAAATATATAACTTATATATATTTTTTTATCGTAAAAATATTTTTTCATATAGCAAAAGAATAGTGTTTTGCACATAAGAATTTTCATTATTGTACAAGATACGGTAATGGAGGAAAAAAAATGTTGAATATTTCCAAAAAATTTTACTTCTGTAAGCTGTACCTAACCCCTTAAGTGATTTAGATATTTATAACGAAACCAAAGTGTAGGATAGGCCTACTTTTTCCATCCCCTCTTTTTTGTGACCTAAAGGCGAAGTTTGAATCAACCTACGAAACATTGTGCAGTCTTAATCATCAGAAAAAGGAATAGTCTAGACTTTTTCTTTTCGGTATATTTCATGGCCTTCTTTAGTTATTCGGAAAATATTTCACAATTCAATTAACTCGCTTAATATTCTTTGCGTGGTTTATATTAAACATTGCTGCTGTTGGTCGAGACTAGCAATCCCTCGTAATTAAACGCGTATTTCTGATCAACCAGATAGCTCATTGTCTCTTCTGCGGTTGACCCGATAATGGTTATGCGCAGACCATGTCATTATATCAAATAGCGCAAGTGCATATTTGCATGCATGCAATGCCCACCATTAACTGCGAGACTGCTTCTCTAATTGGCTTCGACATTACATTGTTTGTCCATAGGGGATTTTAAATGGATGAGGCAAAGGGGAATTCGTGGGTGTATAGCCCGTCATTACTTTCAATCTAGAGAGCAGGTGGTGTAAGGTATTTCAGTATTTGGTGATTATCCAGAACATACATTGAAACCTGTGGCTTCTAGAGTGGGAGAAGAATTCAAGATACGTGTGAAAAACTAGTAAGTTTTCTTTCATTTTACTTTCAGTCCTGTTCACCGCTTTGGAATAGTGATCAGCGTGTCTAACTCCGAGGCAAGCGTGCCCAGAATCGAATCTTATTTGGAAAAAGTTGCCTCTTTGGGTTTTTTCAGGGTTTTTTTCCCCTCAACCCTCCTGCCTACAACCAGGAGAATGTCTGCGATAGCGGAGAGGAGTGCAATCGCTCGCAGGTGGGTACTAGATTTGTGATTGGCGATAAGACGAGCCTTTCAGCTATATCACACTTGATAACATTGCATTAGTGACTAGTAGAGTAGTATGATGTCACGCCTCGCTCTTGGTGTTGTTCAGACGCTATCTCCTGGTTGGAGTACAGTCAGTTTGCCAACCGTACGGTTTGGACCGAACAAATACGGTATTTTTCACTTTTCGTACGGTGTATGGTCCGACGCATTCTGTATGGTTTTGCTAAAACTTTGTAAACAAATCTTTACTGAACCACAATATAAAAAGGAGAACACAATATTTTCTGTAAGTTAATCCACTTCCCCTCATTTCTATTAGATTGATTGTTGTAATTTTACTCCCCTCGTCCCGATTATGATCTTTCAATCCTGACTATTAGTCCTAGGTACAATTGTGCTGAACCTGACTGAATGGCTGAGTGCTATGACGCAACGAGGATTCATACTTTTCTTCTCTCTTTTGGGGTTGTGAGAAAGAAGCTATGTGAGTCCCAAGCCTGTTGGCAACTTGTCTCACCCCATTTTTCGCCGTTTGAGTGAAGGAAACAAGAGGAGTTTGGAAGGAAAAAACTGAAAGTGGATTAAATCTAATAGGTACAATACAAGGGAAAGCGATGTCGAAGAACACAGGGTTCAAAGAAAACCCAGGACGGAGCGTGAATCCAAAAACACTAATGCTCAAAAAATAATGATGTGGTGTGGAATGCTATGTGATATGAATCTGAGACCATATTATATTTTTTTGGCGGAAATATGAACCAGTACACATTTGGCGAATTGCTATAGATATAAAGCGTTGTAATGGATTTCGTATATGATTTACCACTGATTAAATGGATGAGAATGTCATTTATAACGCAACTCAACTACAGGGCAGTGTCGCATAGATGTTAACTGGGACAGAGCGAGAGACTCTTTCTTTCGTCACTGATGGAGGGATTCTGGCCTTGGACTAATAATAATAATAATAATAATAATAATAATAATAATAATAATAATAATAATAATAATAATAATAATAATTCTGGCGAAGTTAAGGTCATCAGGCCATCTCTTCCACTTAGCCAGAAACAAAAGAAGCTGATACAATTTGCAGTAATACAAGTTAATGTTTACAGACTAATATATTAAAAAGAACACTAATAAAAATTTATATAGTCATACAAGCACAAGTTGAGTAAAATAATGCAAACATACTAATTAATAATTTAAAAAAATATAGGGCTATAAGTTACACTCAATGAATATGCAAGCGGTAAGTGAACCAATATCACAAATTACAAGAATTACAAATTCAAATGTAAATTATAAGTATGCAACATTGAGGAAAATTACATATTTACTCACATACACACAAAGGGGAATCAAACATGAATGAGGAACAAAGAAGACATTTTCAGAAGAATGAGTAAAATATGTACTAACAATTTGTAGGATTACAATGTATATTTATAATTTCAATGATAACAGTACATATAACAATCATGATAGGATAAAGGAACGGAAAAATTAAAACTGTATCGAGTTATATGGCTTGTACCGGTCACGTGTTTAAACAATTTATTTTTATATTGCAATATCCTTCGACAGTTACTGAGGGAGTTGGGTAGGGAATTCCAAAAACGAATTGCTGATGCTGTGAAAGAGGAAGAATAGTGAGTTGTTTTATGGGAAGGCAGAGATAATAAAGGTCATTTTTAGAACGAGTACCCAGGCTTTGGTAAGAGAACAAGAAATTAAAACGCACCGAGAGATTGTTAGGCAAAGAAGTATTGATGATGCGATATAGGAAAATTAGTGAATGGGTATATCTTCGGTCCTGTAATCTTACCCATTGGAGCGTTTGAGGGGAAGGTGTAATGTGGTCGTATTTGCGGATGTTGCAAATGAAACGTATGCAGGCCTTATGAACGCGCTGCAATCTTTGGGCTAACTTAGAATTGAAATCTGTTAGTAGAATGTCGCAATAGTCAAAATGTGGCAGCACCAATGTTTATATGAGAATTCTTTTTAATTGAAAGGGTAGAAAATTTTTCAGGCGATTTAATGATTGTACTAAAAAATGAATGTACTAAAAAGGAATGCACTAAGCGAGTGGAGTCGGAATATGCCAAGGCGACTTGTGACAGCCAAAGCGTAGATTTGTCAACACATCAATTTGGAGAATTGCGAAATTTTGATGTGTGATGCGACGCATTTCTCTTAGGCCTTTAATTAAGGAATAATGCCAACTTTGCCTTAGCGCGTTATGAAAACCAAGCAAAACGACAGACCAGATGATTTGTCTCAATTTTAGGGACTAGCCAATTGACTATAGTGACTATTTTATAGCCTTTACGTTTATTATTGGGGCACATATGAACACCATTATCTACATTGTAGGCCAGTTCACCCGCCATGACTAAAAGGAATTCTCCTTTCTCGTTCGTGAGCCTTCGACATTTCGAGATACCGTAGTCGTAGTGTATTTGATTATAATTTACGTATTACGTGTAAGTTCTTAATACCAATTAATTTGTCGAATTATGATTCACAAATATGAACCTAAAATTAAGCAATATGATTATAGAATATAGACTAATCTAAAAATTTTCACTATAAAAATTATTGAAGTGATATAATTCAAGGGAGAGGCCACACTAAGATATAAAATTGTAATTGATAACCAGATTATTGAGCAGGTTACTGAGTTTAACTATTTAGAATTTCACATCTCTTATAATATTGAAATTAAGATATATGTAATCAATAGAGTCCTGCGTTTGGTTATCTAGAGCAGGTATGCTCAAAATTGTAAAAGCACCGATTACACGGATGATGCTGCACTGCATAACACACACTGTGTACGGACTGGGCTCCGCAACTACATTGCAGCTCCGCCCGTGTCATCGCTCTCATACTCTTACAAAAATACGGATAATAAACTGAATTTGAAAAAGGAGAGAGTATAAACTGTAATATTTAGTTATTACATTATTTATTATATTTAATATAGCCTAGTTATGATATTATTATATCATAGGTAAATGTTATTTTCATATTCCACCATACATTGCGGTCTATTCAACATGTGCATTCTTTTCTGAAAGTAATAGGAAATCTATTTCCAACGAATTTACTACACTACGCAGCTGATTCAAAAGATGCTCATCTGTTAATCGGGATTTAGATTTAGCAACTTTCCTTCTCGAAAATAATTCTTCGCACACATAATATATGTCGAGGCGAAGGTAGCTAACATAGTGGCAGCGACCAAGTTCATCTTGCGATATTTCGTTTTGTTCATTTTTTAAATACTATTGTGCTTGCCAAGTCATATTCGCTGCATTTAGTTCTGCATTCTACGTCACCTTGTAAATCAATTAAGTCGTCCTGGAACTGTACTGTCATGGATTGTACTAAATTAACAAAAAGATTAATATCACTCTCCATACGTTTAAAATCACTAAATCTATGTTTTGTGAATTCACATTTGAGTCGTTTCAGTACAGAGATATAATTAACTATATTTTGTTCAGGCACGATACACATCTTTACAAGTTCACCATCCGTGAAGAGTTTTAGTGCCTTAGCTAATTTCCAACAAATTACGTAACTTGCTCCTAAACATAGACTCTGAAATTGTTCGACTCTCTTCAATGTTTAGCCTTTAATGAAGTGCTTTCAGTTCTTGAAACTGTAGTGCTTTTGAGAAATTATTTCATCATAACATGTATTTCTGTTGGAATAAAATCACCACAGTAATAATAATAATAATAATAATAATAATAATAATAATAATAACGTTGATATATGAATACATATTACAGAAAACAGCTTCCCTGTCACTTCGACACGTTCTGGGTGACAGAGCCAATAATGTCGTTTTATGTTGCTCAGTCGTATTCCTGACAGTACCTTACAACATAGTAAACACTTAAAATTTTCACCGAACGCACAACAAAAATAGTCTTCCTCCCACACTGTACGGAATGATCGTTTGCTTACAGAAGGTTTTGACTGTGTCATTGTCCCGCACAGTTTGTACGTTTACTAAGTACTTGAACTGCCTTCCGCAGTCATCCATCGAGCTTCGAACGAGGAATAGCACGCTCTACATTCGAAGGTTGTGTTTACAGAACGTAATCGGGAGTCAAAGAATGAGCATACCTGATCTAGAGTCACCACACAACCCGCAACAGTATAATTACGTATGGGGTATAGATCTGTGGCATTCAACCCCAGACACACAGTTCAGGTTTGCCTTCAGTGAATAAGGTAGTCAACATGCCGAAACAAAACACGAAGCAAGTAATCAGTATAAATAATTTTCTTTTGACTTGATGAATTCCATTATTGTAATATCTACAATTATTTATTTGTTTATTTATTTATATATAGGCTATGTCCAGTTACAATATTCACATGTAAAACAAGTATTCGTAATTAATTTCTACAATTTGGCATTAGAGACGGTAATACATGGAGTCAAAAATAAAACCTCCAAACATTTGTAAATCAACTAAATTTGAAACATCAGTGCCGAAATATATTTTGCATAATTATTTCCATATTGACCCACCCGATATTTATTCATCTTCCAAGAGCTCATTGTTGTCACAAGATTCGTCACCGCTACTGCTGGACTCCACATCGGAACCTAATTGTGTGGAATAGCACATTTATCAATATCATCTATTCCTGTTATTATTTTTAGAACAATACATGCCTGATGTAGCGAACGTTAATATTATTTGAGCATGCTTCTTTCGGTTATTTAACGCACTTGAAAGCAAACGTATCGAAGACTTTGGTTTCCTCCGAAACTCGTTGTTTTACTTTAATTATGAATCTTAGAGAACACAAAATTCATATCTATTTTTTGCCTCTTGTGGAGTGAAGTCTCAAAAAATTACCAATAGCGATTTCTCAGCTCTGTTTATGCTATGTTCTTCCTTTTAATTTAGAAGAAGCAGCAGACATATTGTAAAATAGTAGCGAACGGAGTTTGCTGACGGCACGGTATGAATCCACATGGACTGTACAGGCCACTTTTATCTCATGAAAACAACTTGCGCGTGAGGGGAAGAAGAAAGTGGACTGGGAAACTTTCTTCCCTCGTTACGCTTCTTCTTGCAGCTAGCTAACAAACTAACCTTCTCCTTAAGGTTCTTACTATGAGCTACGGCGCACGCATGCATTTTTGTCACGAGATAACGAATAGCCTGTAATGTAGTGTAGTCCATCTGTATGTTTCATAATAATCATCTGAGTGTAGGGCATGAAAATACAGTATAAACATAGGCGGAGAGAGAACCGTTTTCTTGGAGGGGGGCAAAGCAAAACCATAGAATCCCCACATAACGGGGTTATGGGGGACATCATTTACCTCCTCCCCGCGTTATAACTTGACCGTGGTACAGTACAGTATATCGGAATATGATCATTTAATAAATGTATTTTCGGGGGCCATGTTTCTTACAGTGTTACATCCATATCCGCGATGTTTCGGACCGAATTGTAGATCTATTACAAATTATAATAGCGCAGAATTTAAAACAATCCCCCTCTTTTACTCTCTCGTACAGAAACACATTTGCATAAAAAAATACGTAACAGTGCTACCAAACCTTTTTCATATTAAGCTTTCCTGAAAATATCATGTGAAATTTAAACTCTAAGGGTGTTATGCATAGACATTTCGCTAGCCCGCTCTACGAGTGTGCTAAACTAGCCCCGGCTATCGGCAGATTACTTGTACAGGATTCATATCATATCATATATCATATCATATCATATCATATCATATCATATCATATCATATCATATCATATCATATATCATATCATATCATATCATATCATATCATATCATATCATATCATATCATATCATATCATATCATATCGCTAACACTGGTTTATGAATACGAAAACCGTTAGTTCGCTGATCATCCACCGGAAGACCGCGCTAAGAATGTCTATGAATATGGCCCTAATTATTTTATTTAATCTCGTCTTTAAGTTCACACATTATACCGGGATCACTTTCATTTTTTCTGCATTGTTGTGCAGTATGTTATTCATATTTCTTCAAGTGGCCTGAACACCTGCAGACTTCTAACACATGACCTCGAAATTCTTATACATTCAAAAATTTAAAATAAATATTATAGTCCAGACACATGATCTTAAGACATTAATTCGCCAATTTAAGCACAGAAACTTAATCATAAACAAAACCAAAAAAATATCTTTTGAATTAAATATTTTCTAATGTTAATAAAAAAAACAGTTCAGATAAGTTTGGGGGGGTAGGGCCCCCCCCTTGCCCCCCAAAAACTCCGCTCTATGAGTATTATGAACGACGGAGAAAATTATGTTAACTTTTTCATACAGAACAGAGATTCGTTTACTGGGGTCTTCGTCCGCAAAATGTTTGAGTCAACTGTAGGTATGTACTAAACATACATGTGCCGATATAACTTTATGAATCACCCTATATAAACTCCATCATCCTTGACCCGCTGAGGCACAATGGGAGACCTCACTGTCAATTATTAATGCACTCGACACATGGGGAGTCTCAGGTACTCATTAGCAGTATATATGGACACAATTAGTTCACTTCACCGATCAACATTATAGTCTGAAAGGATTGGAAGTAGCAAGGAAGTCACTGGGTTGCTATCTTGCAGCTAGAAGTTTAATTAAAAAACGTAGGGAGTAATGATTTAAAAGTTCCATAACAAATTCTTTTAAGTACATACGGAATAATTTGTCTGTTCCACAGATTATAAGGACTAATGTACAAATTTCTCTATTGTTAGAAAATATGCTATTAATTAATAAGCTAGAAATAACATCATAACTCACAATGGAACATCACTCAATGTTAAGAAAACTTCCGAACAATTTATAGACCATTCGAAAAAGCATCCTGAAATATGGTGAAATGTCTTATATTACATCCTGTGTTGCACATATGAACGAACTAGAGAGAGTTAAAGAGACTGGGGTGGGAGTCTCCGCCATCCAATGAGAGTCCATTACGTTTGACCTGGTGAGTCTGAGGATTGAATACATATGTTGTGTTGTCTGAAGCAGCGTGGAAAGCTAGCCACACTTTCGTTTGTCTCATAAAGTAGTTAAAAATAGGTAGGTTTAATTAGGACGAACGAAACATTTGAAAACAGCACTGACCTTGTATTAGAAGGGCGATTGATACATGTGAATTTCATATGGAAGAAAGTGAGTGTCTTCAACTCTGGTGAAGAGTAGTTGGTGCAAGGAACTAAAGTATTTCGAATATTTTTTTGTTAACTATCATCATTCAAAGGAAAATGAACTTATTGAAGGAGAATAAGCAGGAATTGTCACATTATTGGTGAGTACGTGTTTGATTTTATGTTTGTTTCGATAATTTCATACGCATGTATTGTAATGTGTTTAAAATTCCCGATCAGTCACCCAAACGCTCACAATATAATAACAGGAGGCTTAGCAGCTTTAATACGTCTCAGAATTATATTTCCAAAAGTGGTGTATAAGTTGTTTAGACCTTTGCTTAACATAGAGTTGTTTTCTCTTATTATTTTTTATGTATGGAACTTCTCCTTGCTACGTTTAGGAAGTGCACTGCTTGCCGTCGCATCGCCGATAGCTCCCTGCCGTGCTTTGTTAGACATCAGAACCAGTGTTGCCAACACATAAATTTGTATCCCCATCAGTCCAACACCTGGAAATCCGTCAGAATCCGTCAAAATTAAAAAAAAATAAAAATCAGACCCATTCGTACAAATAAAATGAAAATTTTAACAAAACTTACCAATCTTCATTAAAATATTAATTCGTCAATCTCTGACTTGATTACTACGAGGAAATCTGAAACAGGGGATTCGTTAACATAGTACACGGCACAGTTCAATGACAAAAAAAAAAAACAAATAAAATGACAGCAGCTAAAAAAGTTAAAAGACGATGTAAATAGTAATTTCCGCCAGAAAATCCGTCACCCGTTAAAGCCATTCTTTTTCCGTCCGCTGCGTTCAAATTCCGTCAGTTTTGACGGAATTTACATCCAGTTGGCAACACTGACACATCATAAGTATTCAATCCTCGAGCGCGCCCACAGGTCAAACGTAATTTAATTTATTTCGTTCTGTAGATCAAGTACAATATAGGACGTGAAGCACAATATTACAATATGCATTAAAAATTGTATGTAAATTACTTAAAATGCTACGTACAATATAATTACATAATTATATATTAGGTCATTACAATTTTATATTGATTAAACATTTATATTATAGTACCGGTATGCATATTTACATTACTATATACGGTACAAGGTTCATTACCTATTTCTCAAAACATAGTGCGATGGTCAATCACATAAACAAGTAAATGAAGAATACATACAATACATAATTCGATTAAGCAAGACAAAGGTAAATTATTTATTTTTCCAGATATTCGTCTATTGAGTAATAATATTAATTCGGTATGCTTCTAATTTGGGTTGAAATGAATTTTTGGAAATTTATACTTTCATACTTTCAAATTTATTTATTTATTTATTTAATACACAAAGTTTACATTACATTAGGCATTGCAGCCCGAAAGAGCAGAAGCTCGTGCTCGGGCGCAGTTCAGTCTACTTATATAAAATTGAAGAGTGTTCATTCAGCACAACGATATTAATATATAGTAAAATATGGACCATGTAATAACATATACGAATATAGAATATACAAAGTACACGAGTATTATATTACAGTTTTAAACTCATACAGCTTAATAAAAGAAAAACAATTAAATAATTAATTTAATTTGTTTCCTAAGTTAGTGTGTGTTCAGTGCACTTAGTTCAGGGTAAGCTCTAATTAATGCGTTATATATTCTGGGTCCAAAATTTCTGCTGTGTTTTAATCCAGTAGTTGTGTGGCATTTGGGGATGTTTAGGAAGAAACTGTAGTTTTGTCTCGTATGGCATTCACGAGGGTCAAATTTAAATTTATTTTTATTTTTATGGTAGTAAATCAGCAATGTTTGTTTATAAATTTGTTCTAGATTTGATACACCAAATTCCTGGAAAATTAATTTCTTCGGGTAATCGAAAGGTTTATATAGACACATTTTGATAATTTTTTTTTTTTTGAGCAAATTTAAGCATGGAGAGTCGATTTTGCTATTCGTCCCCAACCTAATATACCATACTCTTGTTTGCCGTTGTTTCAAATAAACTGTTCGAGAAGTACAATACAAGAGATACATAATCTCTATGAAGGGGAGAAATTACAACTTCCCTACCTGGTCTCGAAACTCGAAACCATTGAATTTGTAGTCGGAAACACTAATAGTTGATCCTGAAGTAGACATAAATATTAGATACCATGTAACAAGACGGAACTTGCCGCCCTTTGGTCATAAAACATTTGCATCCATGTGGCGTAAAGCCAGAATCGGTATATTGATTCTACTAGAAGCTCCAAGATTAACTACGTCAATGCCTGCTGCAGGCTTGGATTAACCAACACGAATGAAATCGAACACTTAAAATATCGTCTGTCGATCCTGCACGAAATAGGAAGTCGGGACCGTATAAAAACTACCCACTCTCTCGATTTGCTGCTGGATTTAACCCTCAATTAATCACCCTTAAAGACGTGTTCTGGTCACCAAACCTTATGGATTGCAGAGCTTCCCAACAGCATCCAGTAGGATAACACATAGCAGTTACTTTAACACGAGATCAAATAGGATACACTGATGTGTAATTATTGAGCTTCGAGTCTGAAGATATACTCAGAGTATTTCAATTTCAGCAAGGTCACTTTCAAATTGATAGTTCTTTTTCAAGCCCCGCTCTGACTGTGAGACAAAATGATCACATTGTTCTTTCAATGAGCTTCATGGTTCCTGTAAAACAATATCGGAATGGTGCATATATTGTTTCTGATTTCTACATTCATTTATCCATTCAGCTATTCATTCATCGATTGATTAATTAATATGACCGTTCATTAATAAATTTAGGCCTATTAATTAATTAATTCATTTATTTATTCATTCATTAATTCATTCATTCATCCATCAATACATCCACCCATTCATTTTCCAATTAATTTATACATGTATTCACTCATTACCTAGCATAATTAATTTATGCATTTATTCATCCCTTGATTTGTCAGCTGTCAAAAAGAAAGTGACCGTTCTCTAGAACTATGTTCCCTTCGGGTATCGTCGCTATAATTCGGAAACAGGCGATGTTACATGTTGTTGGACCACGTTGCCCGATTTCTACAGTTATAATTGTAGTGTAGTGGTAGCGTTCCGGGCTGGTAATCATGATGTCGTTCGTTGGAACACAACCTAGTGCTTTTTATGTTATTTTTTTAAAGAGAGAAAATATAATTGTCCCTGTCTCTTTTATGACTGTGTTAGTAATTAACATCAGGTATGCCATGAATCTATACTTATTAATTTTGAAATTATGGCTGAAAATGGAAAGGAAGAAAGATCTTATTCTCAACAAAATAATATTTCGTTGCATAAACAAAACAAACTTACTGGCATATGTCTTAGAGAATTCAAACAATTACAAGTTCAGAAAAAAAAAAAAAAAGCAACGATTTAATATTTAGTCCATCTTCCTCCCATCACGATCACTTCTTGAGGTCGGGTGGGTATGGAATCGACTAGTCTGTTGAAATAGAGATTGTTCTGAGCCATGGCATTCCAGGCATCCTGGACGTGTTTCCACAAATCATCAGCATGTCTTGGAGAGGAATTGGGCCAATTTATCTGTGCTCACGTATTATCCAAAGGTTCAAGTCCGGAGAGCAACGAGGCCAGTCTATCAGTTCGATATCCTGTCTCCTTGCAAACCAGTCTCGAATCGATTGAGATGTGTGGACTGGATGATTATCTTGCTGAAACTTAAGAATTCCGGCAGGATATAAGAACCTAGCATAAAGAACCATATAGCGTTCCAGAAGCCGTTGATATTTCTGCTGGTTCAATTTCCCGCGAATTCGATGGATTGTGCCCACTCCACGACGAGAAATTTACACCCAAAATGACACAGGAGGACGATATACAAGAATGGGTTTTTCCTTTGAAGTAGAAAATGTGACTTCATCAGAAAATATTACCCTTTTCTAATCCCTATCACCATTTTCCACTGCAAAGACTAAACGCTGTTCTATATGGTTCTCCTTATGAACTTCCCTAGGAATGAGATCTTAAATTGGCGGTTGTTAAACGATTTTTTCACGGTGTGGTCGTGGCCAGGGAAATTAACAACGATGTGTCACTTCTGTATATGCGTGTTAATACCACCATTATAGTTACAATTGTCTCTTTGCTTACTTTTCGTGCAAGAGTTCTTCCAATTAAGTAGGCTACCTATCAATTGATTAAATTTGGCTATTTTGCCATTAATATTGTAAAGCCTGAGAGCCAGCTCATTTAATTAGGATTCCCATAGATCTTTTATTAATGCACTCTCGAGTTGCATCATTGGTAAGTGAAGAAAGTGAAGAAATTTAATTAAAAATTAATAAATCATCAAATAAGGAACATCCTAGATCATATATGTAACAGATAACTCATCGCTATGTTAAAATCTGCAGCTCTTTGAAGAGAACCGCCAGGATCGCCACCTGTCCGCCGTAAACGAATACGAGATGGCAGTACAGTCGCTAATGCAATTCAAATGGGAATTATGACGTGACTCCTTATGTAACAACTAGATGGCAGCGTAGTAAACCTGAGAAAAGGTGTTTATCCTCAAAGCCTATAAGGCCGACTTATCTGGGTATATATGATCTAGGGGAACATTAAAACAAGGAATCAAAATACTATGATACCACAAAAAAATCTTGTGGGCCCGGTACTCTTCCACTTACACACGCACGCACACACACACAAATCCAAATTGTGAAATATTCTAAGAAAAATATTATGGCAAGACCGAACCTTAACACCCGCAATAAAAAAATAATAATAACACGCACTCCAAACAGGAAATGTTACCATATTCTATTAAATCTAATAGTCCCAACGAACTCTCCCTATCACATTCGCCGTCCAGATTATGGAACACCCTATAAGAAATATTACGCCCTGGCCGAGTATTAATATTCCGAATAAGGTCCTTCCTTTGTCTCTGCAGAGAATACCACACCAGCATGTACACTGTACCACTACTCCAGTTTGCTATGAAACACCATAATTAGTCTGTGTCATCACACTACCTCCGGAATTAATAGTCACTATCGAAAGGTACGAACCCCGGTAATAATGGAAGTAGAAAAAAAATGTTCCTAGAATTGCTGATAACGAAAACTGAAACTTGTTTGGTACACGACGGCGTCATAATCTAGATGTTGATACAGCGTCGTAAAATAACCCACTAAAATAAAAATAAAATAAAATAAAAACGATGGCGTCATCATAATATAACAATAGGCCTACTAGGCTTTGCTCTCTTCTCTGAGGACGAGCAGAACGATCGCTAAAATATGGCAACTGAAGTATCAGTTGCGCAAAGTCACGGCAAACCACCTCGTGCCGTTGGCGCGGAAGCTGTAGCTAGTCCTGTACGTAACGCCGTGATGTCGAACACCCAACTCGTAACATGACGAACTCGAACAAACCTGGACGGCGGCCGGAGAGAGACTAGACATGGGAATGATATATCGGTTTTTACAAAAATATCGATATTTTCGTTTCGATATAGCGATATATCGGTGTCGAAATTTTGTTTCAATATATCGTATAATACATCGGTTTTCTCATAAATTTATCGTTTTTTTGTGTAATTATTATCAACAACAACAAACTCCACACTAGACAACTCCGATAATTCCCGACAGATGGCGCTAATGAAGGTGGACAGTTACATAATTGTGCAACCTCGCTCAATACCTTGTTCTAATTGGCTGGACTGCAATTCGAATTCAAACTGTTTAATATGCAGCTTGTGCGAACTGCGAACGTGAGACAGACGGGAGATTTACAGTATCTACTACTGTTTTAATATTGTTATTAATGTTCTCCAAGCCAGGAGCAAGTCCCACTTTGAAAGGGAGCCGTCTGACCTCAAAACGGGTATCAAAACTTTTATTTCTATATTATGAAATGAAAAGAGAAACAAGGATATAATACCGATATGACATGTTTACAGCTATGATTTCTATGGATAACCTAGTACTGGCTTCCTTTCTTATTATATCATTTAGTGCATAAAAGTTCTATTCATATCATCATCACCATTGATATTTGGAATGTTGGAGTGTATCAATAACTTGCAATGGGAACTTACTATAGAAGGTTTGTATCAAATCAACCGTGAAGTTTGTTAAAATTTGTAACATTCTAAGTACGGTTTGCTTACATTTAAAAATAATTACAAGTTCTGTTTACTTACATTTAAAAATGAATATGTTGTTAGATAGAAAAGAGCATTATGTCCGTGTCTTGGATTAAATCCTACATAAAAATAGAACAACTGAATTGTGTTCCATATTAAATACCTAACCATGTAGAGTTCACTCAACTCTTTCTCACTATAGTATTGCTTGTTGTTAGAAGTTTACATTTATGCTTTTGCCTGTTATGATGTTAATTTCAATAGTAAAAAGGAATATTAAAATTTAAGTGATTTTGTTGTAACACAGTAAATGTGCACCTGAAAATTCAATTTGTTTACGATATATCGATAATCGTTCGATTATCGATATATTTTTTGCAATATATATATCGATTATCGAAATTAGGTTTGCAATATATTGCAATATCAATATATCGTTATTTAATTTATTTCCTCCATCACTAAGAGACACTGGCTTGATCCAACATGGCATCGATGAGGAAAAGAGAAGAAACCTTTACAGTTCAAAAGAGCCTACAACATCCCCAGACTCAAACCCAAAAGGAGAGCGTCATTAATAACGCTACCTGTATGCATATAAAATAAAGTCACGATACCTAGCGGAGAATGAAAGAAACACTAACATAAAAACAACCAAAGTAAAGGAAAATAAATAAATACAGAAGAAAATAAGATAAAAGGAAACACAGAAAACCCAAGGAAAGAAGAAAAAGCAAAGTGGCGAAAACAACCGCTACAATATTAATTTCATCACTGTAAGATAAGGATTGCCGCAAAATGAAGCTGTGAAACTCTTCAATCGAAGTATTATTAGTGAATATGTTGAGTCGTAAAGGATAAGCTTCTTCAAAACCTCGACATTTCTTTTCGATGTTGTAGGTTAGGCGTTTCAGTAACATTTTGTAGTTTATCTGAGAAACTGGAGGAAAGTAGTGTCCCTGATATGGTTTATACCCTACATGCATGTAAAACCGTTGGTAGTGCTGCTATCTCCGAGCTTATGTTATAGCTCCTTATTTATTTATTTATTTACTTATTTACTTACTTATTTACTTATTTACTTACTTATTTACTTATTTATTTGCTTATTTACTTATTCATCCATTTATTTATTTATTTATTTATTTTAGCAGTTGCGTAATATTTTACGTGATGTGTCTAAAAATTTCGTTTGTCATGAACAAACATAAATACAATTTTAAATTAAAGAATTTGCATCGTTATCTAAAAATATGCAAACAAGCAAGAAAGGAAAGTAAAAAAGAATATAGAAGGGAAAGTATGAAGAAAAAAGAAAAGGAAGAGTGAGGAAAGGAAAAATTAAAATTAATAAGGGAACATAGCCTCTGAAGCAAACGAATAGAATAGAATGTTTTATTTTCGCTGGCAGAGCTAAGGCCATATAATCCTTCTCTTCCACTCAACCAGCCTTAATCAATACAATAGATACATACATACTTAAATTATGGATTTTTACAATACACTTAAAAGATTCTGCACCAGTATTCTTCAGTTACGTTTTAACGATTAATACATGGTTATTTACATTGAGATAAACCTAGAAGATACAGTGATAACTTAATTTATGAGCTAATTTAATTCAATCCAGTCTATAGGCCTATGCAATATGTAAAGAATTGTAAGGGAAAAATAAAAGTAGAAGTATACAATTTTTTTTGGAAAATTAATGGAAAACATGATGAAGATGAATTATGGAAAGAATACATGGAAGAAAAAGAGTAATAGGTAAGAAAAAGAAAGAAAGAAGAAATTTGAAGAAATGACACTGTGGTAAAAGAAGGATCTATACCGAGTCAGTCCAAGATCGTTCAATGTGCAGTAGTTTTTGACACACCGTGATTGTATGAAACATATAATTCAGCCTATCGCTGCATATGAGATAAGATAACGCAACATACATGAATGCAGAAACTTGACTAGAAAATTCTCAGCAGTGCTCACAGGCATGTGAAATACGGAGACTGTGAACATGATGAATAGAGCTGTTTAAGGTCCCTGAGGCAACTCGGATGATAAATTTCAATATATATAGAACATTTCCCTTGAAGGATTGTATGAAACTCAGCACCACAAACAAGTGCTGTTTGCGTCAAAGTGGTTCATTTAAATAGGACTACTGATCGTTACGCTTTATATCACAATTATTATCATTATTATGTGCTACTACTGCTACTATTACTAAATATTAATTTCCAACTGCTAACGGTACTAGGTTGGATTGTTTAGGAAAGGTGAGAGCTTTAACATCTTGCTTCCCACTGGGCTTTCACGACCTTTTAATATCTTTACCATATACTGTTACTACTACTACGTGATCTGCTCTAAGAGTAGGTTTGTTTACCTGTAGGGTCCTCACTCGTGATGTAGTTTCACGATTGGAATATAAACGACTACGATTTCGGGGAGGTGGTAGAAGGGTACTGTAGTTGAACTAAATATGAACTTTAAGACGTGCAGACTTAATTAGCAGATGTCATCACATATTCTGCTGTGTCACATGATGTTTACAAAAGCCCTACCGGTCAGAGAAAACTCATCCTGTCTTTGGTTTCCGTGATTTTCCTAAGTCGCAGAGATAAATGTCTGGATTAACCCTGTAAGAAAGGGCTACACGCCTACATAGCCCTGCACATAAATTTTGGCATTTTACTAATTAAAAATTTAACAAATCGGAGCTATTGTTTACAAGACGTGTCGCCTTGGATACATTTAGGCGAGCTCGATCGTCACCCGCAAGGGTTAGGTTACCTTGTCTAACGAGGATAGCGACGCCCCATGTTCCACTCGCTGTCCAAGTTTTCAACATCTTCGACGACCCTACCTTGCTGCTGTTCAGATGTGCCGCTGATCGTGTTTGTGACATTCATATCCTATTCATATCCTCATGAGGTGGATATTAGGTTACGTCCATTTTCGTCTTTTCATCTTTAAAATTACCTTAATCCTTCAATGTAGGAGTGAAAAGTGGAGTGAGATAAGTGGCCAATAGACTTGGAGCTCACATAGATTCTTTCCCATAGCCACCGCAAATAGGGTGACCAGATTCACATCGATAAAAAGAGGACACAAAGCTTCAAGAAGGAGGACATTTTTCGAAAAAAGAGGACAGAAAATATGTACTTAGATTTAGGCTTAGACCTATATTATACTATAAATTACATCAATATCTATTTTATTAAAAAATATTTACAGTACAGATTTAGGCTTATATCATACTTAAAGATCTTAATATTACAAAATAATTATGATAAAACTTAATAATAATAATTTTACATGTAGCTACATATGAAAGTCAAGGGAACTATAATAAAATTATTAAAGAGGACAGAAAATATATATTTAGATTTTGACTTAGGTATATATTATACTTAAAATTATGTCAATATCTATTTTATTACAGCATTACACAATAAAAGTAAAAAATATGAAATGCTTTTACAGTAAACTACATATTAAAGCCAAGGGAACTATAAATATTATCAAAATGGATAAAAAGGCCGCACAAAATGTGAATTTAATATTACTTTGCATGAAAGATATTTATGATCGTTGGCAAAGGGTATATTCTGTCGATGCTGCTCAACATACAGGCAAATTACTTGAAAAGGGCGTCAAATCAGATAATTTCAAAATATCAGACTTACAAGTTACGAAAAGGAGGACAATTCTTGATTTTTTTTAAATCCGCCCGGACCCCGGACAAAGGCCTAAACAGAAGGACATGTCCGGACAAAAAGAGGACTTCTGGTCACCCTAGCCGCAAATGTCCTAGCAAGACGAGGGATCTTGTACCTTTTAATTTCTTTTCTACTCATTTCCCCCTCTTATAATAAAAATAAAATAATAATAATAATAATAATAATAATAATTAATAATAATAATATCATCGTCATTTCAAAAATCATTACTGCAATAGAAGTACGTCACAAGCTCACTTACCACTACACTCGCGTCCTTCGTAAGTAACGGAAAGAAAAATATCTCCACTTTTCTCGAACTAAAATATAAACGCTACAGTTGATTAAAAATTCCTTAACAGAACTTCAGAAAGCCATTTCACTGTTGCTAATTCTACATTATTTGATCAGTTATGTGGAAAATTACATTCCTGACAGAATCTGTATTATGAAGGGAAGAATTAAGTTATTTGATTTTCTTGCCTACGGGAGTATCAGCCCGATGTCTTGTCCCAAGCAGGAAACGGAGAACAAGAAAGGATAATTCCCATAAAAGTCGCTCGTACTGTGGTTGAAGCGAACTCTGTATGGAGCAGATTCTGCGCGATAGAGATTTCATAGCGGGCTAGGCTTTTTTCTTCCAGCTGCCTGAATACAGTGAGATAGCAGTTTAACTTTACTTCATTCATCTCCTTGTAGCCTCATGCTCAGAAATGGCCTGAAAATGTAAACAGAACACTTGCGCTCCGAGCCTACTGTTTGAGATAGAAAACACTCGCTTTCACGCTGGTAAGTAAACACGGCAGACCCAGTGGCTGACAGTAGAAGAGGAACTAGTCTTTGCGTATTACCTCTTCAAAGACTAAATACTCTTCTACTGCCCTCCAATGGGTCTTCCATGTTTACTTATGAGCAGACAGCGGATTTTCGGTCCCAATACTGAATGTTAAGTGTACTTAGGTTACAGGGAGGTCATTGATCTTAATGCTATGCTCCCTCCTTAAGCCAAGGATCGTGACGTCTTGTAGCTGTATAGCAGCCGTGGCGAAAATGTGATCGTACGCCGAGCCACTGTGTAACCTGCAACGTGCATAGCACCTATGGAGGGAGGCGGACACCCGAAGGGGAAGTGAAGCAACTGTCTGACTTATTAACGGATTTTCATTTTCCTTACATCAAGCACTTAAATATAATTTTATACAGTACAAGGTTACAAACTAATGTTTAGTACGTGTAACGAAGAACGAAATGAATAAGAAAATATAGGACACATTATCACAGTCTAAAATAAACTGTCTTCAAAATGTATCTGCGACAGAGTTTCAAAATCAGGAATTATGTCACTCACGGAAAGTCGTAATTAATTACGAAGGTATTTGTCTGTCAGTCGTGAACTAAATTTGGTGTTTACTACTTTCATTGTTCAAAATAATTTTTCACAAACGTAAGTTGTAGCGAACATGGCTTCAACAGAGCAAGCGAAAGAACGAAGCTTCGGATATTTATTTTTTGGCAACGGTTTGAAAAGTTCAACATTTGTCAAGTCCTTACATCTAGCTTTCATTTAACATCACATTGTAAATCTGTGAGTTTAAATTGAAGATCTAACCGCATTATTCGTACATCTGCTGAAAAAGGATCGATGTACAGTGATAATAATAATAATAATAATAATAATAATAATAATAATAATAATAATAATAATAATAATAATAAAATTTAACCTTTTAATGTTTCATGAGTGACATGTAGTATAATGCCGTTTTATGTTATACAATCGTTTTCCTCGTAATACTTGTGAACAAATCATACATTTAATATTCTCATCATATTGGCAGCAAAAAAATGCGTACTCCCATCCTGTTTTTGTAGAGGTACATGGTTTCGAGAGAGTCATTGCGATGATACACCACTCTCAGGTTAGAGACAAATACAAATTGAACGGATTTTGATTCCAGTGAGTGAGAGGATGGGAGTTGGGGGAGTAGGAAGCAAGAGAAATGCATAGCCACAATGTGCTCGCGAGTCACATTTTCGCCATCGCTGCTGTATAGGGACTGAAAATCCGATGTCTGTATTATGAGCATAACCGCGGGCGTGTTCCTTCTCAAACAATAGCTAATCTTGGAGCACAAGTGATCTATTTACATTTTCCATCTATTTCGGAACATGAGAGCACCAGGATAAAAATAAAGGACTTTAAAATTATACTGTTAGGTGAACGACTTCAGTATCCATTTTGCACGTGAGATACATATATTCAAATACTAAGCGGAATTTATGCTGGACAAGGACTATGTTCGGTAGCAGGTTTCCGCGTAATGTTCTTCCAGAAATTACACTATTCCTCCATTAATACTGAGTTTCGTACGTAGATGTTTACATTTCGATTCGTCACTCCTACAGGGGAAAGACTGTGTCAATGATGAGATTTCAAGTAGGCTCTAACATTGGAAAATTAAGAATAATTTTGAAAAATTGTACTCCAACATATTTCTACAATAGTTATTTACGATGAAAATGTTAAAAGTGGCATTTTATTTTGTGAGCAGGGATGTTTGCAAACCCAGACCGCAGGCAGAGTACCTATAACAAAACCTGCAAGCAAAATGAAGTCGTTTTTAGCATGTATGGTGGACTGTTTTAGTCGGCCGTTCATGGTGCAGATAAGAGACAATTCCCCAGACACTGCTATAGTAGCAGACTTTATCATAATATAGGCAAACGATGGCGCATATCAATATAGCATTCGATTTCAGATATTCTGGTCCTCGGTTCAAACCCGAAACCCCTAATTAATTATAATTACAATTAATTCTTAATTGTTTCATTTATAGTAATACAATATATGGGTTATTTAACTAAGATCAAAAACTTAGTTATTAACAATTGATATACAAAGTAATCTTTTCCAGTGTCACGTATCCGTCGCCACATCTCTGGAAGGCTACAGTTACCATCCACAGCGTATTTTTTTCTTAGCTTCTGACTGCTCTACAGTCGTTATAACGGCATATCTAATTCTAAAGCGTACCCCTTTCGGTGATCATTTCATCTTAGGGAAAAGGTCGTAGTTCCAGGGACTCATACCCGGGGTAAACGGAGGATGTTCTAGAATTTTTGAGTTCCATTTGTTTAGAAAATTAGCCACTTGGGTAGTTACGTGACAACAAACATCATCGTGAAGCACAATGAGATTGGTATCAATACATTTCGGCGCAGGTTTTTCTCATGTTCAATTCTTTTAAGTACGGAAAGGTTTGTAGAAGACGCAATTCCAACTTCTTTGGATAGTTCTACAAACGTCTAGCAACGGTTCTCCTACAGTAATGTCTTTATAGCGTTCACGTACAAATTGTCACTAGCACTGTATTCTAATAAAAGATAGATCTGGGAATGGGACCAGACCCTGCCAGCGCTGAAGCAGGATAGCATGAGATTCACAAATGTCATCCAGGCTACCTGTCGGATTTTAATAATAGTCGCATATATATGACGCAAAATGGGCCAATGTAAGCTTAAGTCTGAGCCCTTGAAAAGCCAAGCAGAGTGACTGTGATAAGCCCTTTAATAGATGTAACATCGATCTTCAGTTTGTCAGTGACGCGTTACGCGTGAGTGGAAATGCGCTAACAATAAAGTGCCTGGAATTAATTCAATGAGGAATGCGTCAACATATATGTGTACTGCTTTTGCACCAACTTTTCACTCAGCCTTATTGACACAGATTGAAGACCAATATCACTCGCATCTGTTATCGCGATCCATCACATTCGCGTTATCAGTTGCAGTGACCAATGTATCCTCTGGGATATGTAATAGAAACATATTAGGAACAAAAACTACTATATTTCTCTGGCAGTGTTGTCAGATGGAGGAAAATTTCTGGAACAAAATGGGAAATTCATATTCCGAGAAGAAAAAGGGAATTTGTATTGAATTATTGAGCATGTACAGTATTTTACGATTTTTTTTTTAATATTAGTAAGAAGTATGAAAGCATTTTTAGAAATATTTCTCTCTATTAACGTCATAGATGCAGATATTCATAAATCGTAGCACACATCATTCTAAGTACAGTACATCTTCATCTGGCAGTTTCGAATTTACTCTTACTACTTCACTATGCTTTCCTGGATGGATTGTACTCGTATCGTAGACCGTCTGCCAAAGGCCTACGCTAACAAGCAAACATTCTCATGGGGGCAGATAAAAAAGTTAATTTTTTTTCTTCCACCATGTTAATAATGTCAAAACAAGTGCTTGTACAAATTTTGGCAATTCGACCGCAATTACGAGGCCGTCCAGAAAGTGATTTTCCCTGGAGTCATTTACAGAAAGAAAACACAATTTCGTGGAAAGATTTATTGGAACAGATACAGCAATTTTTGCGCTAATTTTCAACATATTCCTTACCAGAATTGAGACATTTGTCATACTGTGGGATAAACAGAGAGGTGCACAATACGACACACGTTGCTCAGCGCCAAGAACATTAAATCGCTAGAGTACTCAACACTTTTACTCGCTCCGTCCCCACCTCTACTCCTCAGTTATTTAGCTTCTTAAAATATAGTCACAGACTGATTGTACTCTGCTGTGGTTTGAATTAATTGCCTCGAGGTCGTCCGTAAAAAGTCTTCAACTTCTATTGGTGGAAGAAAAGAGAAACCTAAGAATAATTAAAAAAACGCACTGATGTCCAAGTTACGTTCCTTATTGACAGTGGTAAGATCCATTGAACTGATCTTCTGCCATTATGTTTGACGTAAATGGAATCAGCAATCGTTTATATTTGCAGTGGGAAAAATCTCAGGGTCAGTCAAATGCAAGGCTCTGTCGAAGCCTACGTAATTGTTATGTGGTGAAAAATTCAAACGTAATGTTCCATTTGTGTGACTAAAAAGGATAAAGCTGTCTCATAATATATTTATTTAGTTTTACTATTATTATTATTATTATTATTATTATTATTATTATTATTATTATTATTATTATTATTATTATTATTATTATTATTATTATTATTGTTTTATTTAACGACGCTCGCAACTACCAAGGTTATATCAGAGCCAAGTGTGCCGGAATTTTGTCCCGCAGGAGTTCTTTTACACGCACACTTAAATGCCATCGATCTGGGCTGGGATCGAACCCACAACCTCGGGCACAGAAAGCCAGTTCTGTACCGACTGCGCCATCCAGGGTGACATTATTACGAATGATAGTGCTAATACTGAGACATTGATGTTGATTGTGATAATGGCTGTAACAATGATAAAAGGATGCTGATGTTAGTGCCTTTAAATAACTTTCCTTTGAAACATGCAACAATGAAGGTACTAGTGAAGATTACCAGCAATTAACTGCAACACACTGCCCATTTGATTTATCTGCAAAAGTAGAGTTACAAAAGCGAGTAACTACTATTGGATTTTGTATTAGGGTCATTAAACTTGTATTTCAAATGCTCGTTGGAAGCTGATCACACAAGCATCACAGATCACTGTTCGTCTGCTAATTACAGCCCGATTTGCTTTCTCTCTGGGTCTCCAACGCCCATAGTATGTTTAATTAATCCGCATTTGATCATTTTGGACTTGATCTGCATATTAAAAAGAGATGCTGCATTTATTTATGAAATAATTCAATTGGTTTCAGAGTTTTACCAATCATTGTCGTAATTGCTATCATCATCTACTTGAAGACCTGAGCTCTATGTACCTTTCTAAATTGTTTCGAACCAAAGCAATATAATTAGCGTTATTCCCTGAAATGTTATCAACATGGTGCAATACTACCATTCAAGATAACACGAATAATTAATGCCGAGTCTGAGTGCCAGTGGGATGGGGATCAATTTACATTTCCCACCAGAATTAGCTACCACTAGAACCACATCAAAGGAGTCTGATACAATTGACAAAGTTTGTCGTCCTCCGGATACGTAATCTTAACGACGAAATCGTCGTGCGTAGTCGTCCATATAGGACCGACTACACTCCAAAGGTTGCTCGTATGACTATGCCCGAATTTGTCGTACGACTACAGTTCTCAAATTTGAAGCGACTTCATCGACTACTACAAGTATTATTTGGAGGACGTGAAGCAAGCAATCCAGCTAATGAAGAGTAACAGGGTACCGGGTGAGGATGGAATGCCGACAGAACTTTCTAATATGCTGGAGAGGAGTTGAGTAGTCATATTTTGAGTAGAATATTTTGATACGAGATTTATGGGAAAGGGAAGAGATACCGGCCCCATCTACAGAAAGAATG
Source organism: Periplaneta americana (assembly GCF_040183065.1). NCBI lineage: Eukaryota > Metazoa > Arthropoda > Insecta > Blattodea > Blattidae > Periplaneta > Periplaneta americana. The sequence goes on from NC_091118.1 coordinate 138,114,804, forward strand.
ACAAGTTGGTCTGTAGCAATTGCCGTGGAATATTCCTGTTAAATGTAGCATATGAGATCTTTCATAAAGTGTTAGCTAGAAGATTAGAAAAGCATGCGGAGAGAGAGAACTACTCTGTAGGTTAATATCAGTATTGGTTTCGACGGAATAGACCAACCATAGGTCACATCCTGCTTAATAAAGGAAAAGTGTTATGAATATGTTAATATATATCAACTCTATTGTTGACTATAAAGAGGCGTATGACAGTGTCATTGGATCCAAACTGAAGATGGTGTTGGAAGAAATGAGAGTACAAAGGAAGATAATTAATTTGGTGAGTATGCCATTGCGCAACACAAGGGCTAGAGTGAAGATACAGGGACAGTTAACCAGGGAGTTTGAGGTGAAGAGGGGTTTGAGACAAGGAGATGTCATATCAACGTCGCTATTCAACTTATATTTGAAATATGTCATTAGGAGAATTCAGCTGAATGCAGGAGGAACCATTTATACCGGGTCACTTCAGTATATGGCTTTTGGGGAAGAAGTTGTCCTTTTGGGTAGAAACACCAGAGTATTAACGGGGGCACTACAGCAAATGAAAGAAGTTTCGAGGCACCTGGGGCTGAGAATTAACAACGAGAAGACAAAGTACATGATTCTTGCAAGGGAGAAAGGAAGATTCCAAGGAGTAAGAGACCTGGAATGGATGAGAGAGCTGGAGAATATGAGTAGGGCCTATTTGGGGATACAAGTAACTGAGGACAACGAGGTTAGTACTGAGATTAAAGCACGAATAGCAGCAGGTAATATGTGTTATTATGCCTTTAACAAGTTACCTACATCCTCCAGGCTCTCTAGAAGGCTTAAACTAATAATTGTGCCCCACGTTATAATTCGACCGGTGGTGTTCTACGGGTGTGAGACATGGACACTTACTGAACGAGATAAAAATAGGCTTCGAGTGTGGGAGATAAAGGTATTACGGATATCTTTGGGACGACTTGTCAAACGGGGAGTGGATTATTAGACATAATCAGGAACTGTATCAAGAGTATGGGAAAATAGACCAGGTATCGGAAGCAAAGAAAAGACGATTGTACTACTTGGGCTATGTTGTGAGAATGGAAGAGGAAAGAGTTCCCAAGAAGACCCTTGATCAGCACCCAGAAGGCAGGAAGAGACAAGGGAGACCCAGGAAGAGGTGGATGGATGATGTCAGAGAATATGTGCAGGTTCTGGAAATAAGGAATTGGAGATGTGCTGTGGACAAGAAAGATCGGGCGAGTGCTGTAGGACTGTAGCGCCAGGAGAATGAATGATTTAAACGAATATTATTGCTAGGTGTGCTCTGTGACTTTAGGTTATTGGAGTCTGTAAAATCTTTGTGTTACATTGTAACATCATGCCTGCCAACCTTCGATGGATCGTCCCTAAGGAAGACGAAAACAGGTTTCTGAATGGATGCCACCATTTCAAAGTTGGACTATACAGGCCATTCGTTTTCTCATGAAACCAAATGCATGCGTGCGCTGTATCTCATAGTAAGAGGTTTATGGTTGGGGTTAGTTTGTTAATTAGCTACAAGTGGAAGCGTAACGATGAAGGGAAGCCTTCCAGTTCAATTTATTCTTCCCCTCACGTGCAAGTTGGTTCCACGAGATAGAGAATGACCTGTACTGAGATAATGGATAGTGTCGTTGCAGATGTAGATGCTAACATAAGACATACTGAATCTCTTCGCTCCTGATACTGCTACAGATCCAAGTAATAATATTGTATTACATTATTAGGAATATTGATAATCAGTGTGTTTAATACTATATTGCAGTGGTAACCAACCGGTGTGTCGCGCAGCTCCATGGAGTGTGTTGCGGAATTTTGGAACTGAAACATAAATTTTATGCCATCCAGGAAGTCTTTGATGTACTACATTTTATTTCGAGACATACTTTACCAATGAAACGTGAATATCTGCAAAAATGCACAGTTCAATTTTTCTGCGTGGCGATAATTCGAATGAAAGTTCGAACCTCCAACAATGCTTAGTAATTCGTTTACTCTTACCACTTAGTCTTAGTAATAAACAGATTTTAGATTACTGTTAGAACATATTGGTCAGTTTTAAATATGTGTGTGAGCGGGTGATATTTCGATTATTTTATCAAAAGTGCTTTATTTAGATTTTTATAGACAAATTTTTAATTTAAAAAACTCAATCTGAATAAAGTTCTGGGTTAGATGACAGCAGTGCTAATTCAAATAATGTGAGTGAAAGTTCCCTTCAGGATTCGCAAAAACGTATTGCGTTTCGTAAATATTATAGTGATGAATACTTGCAATATGGTTTTTCGTGGCGTGAAGATGAATATAAACAAAATCCCGAATACGATGAAAGAGTAATGGAACGGAGAAAACTTCTCTCCGGCGCCGGGATTTGAACCCGGGTTTTCAGCTCTACGTGTTGACGCTTTATCCACTAAGCCACACCGGATTCCACCCCGGCGTCGGACAGAATCGTCTCAGCTTTAAGTTCCAACTCTTGGGTTCCCTCTAGTGGCCGCCCTCTGCACTACGTCATAGATATCTATGAACCTATGACCGAAGTCCACACGTGTGCTGAGGTGCACTCGTAATGAGTGACTAGCTGGCCGGGATCCGACGGAATAAGCGCCGTCTTAAATCCGTCCCATTACTCTTTCATCGTATGATGACGCAGAATATCTGCATGGAAATATCATATGTATTTCGGTACATTAAAATTATATATATATATATATATATATATATATATATAATCCCGAATGTCTTAGTATGTGCGGAAATACAGTATTGTCAAATCAGTCGATGGTGCCAAATAAACTAAAAAGACATTTGAAGAGTTCGCTGCAAGAATGACGGATGTCACTTTCTTGTCGAAAATGCACCAAGACTGTCAATGCATAGCTTAAGACATATAGAATGTATGTACATACAGAGTTATATGGCATTAACACTGATAGTCATTGTCCAGTAATGATCGGAAAATCACAGTTACGCTTTGAGCGCTAAGCATTTCAAACTTTCAATTGCTTCTCCTGCAAAATGTATTCCAAATGACATCCATCATTCTTGCAGTGGACTCTTCATTTAGAACTGCCGTTTTCAACGTCATACTTACGTCAGTCAATTAACATTTTCTACCATGAAAAGAGTGAACTCTAAACAAAATAACAGACTGCTGCATCTTGAAGATGATTTACGTGTTGGCCTGTCAATCATAAGGCCACATATAGAGAAATTATTTGCAACCCACGAAGCGCAGATCACATTAATTTAAATAGGTGAGTTTCCAAAAACTATAATAAAAATATTTTATCTGATATCCAGAATAGACAGATTGAGATTTTTGACACATATCTATATCTTTGTTTTCTTTCTAATGCCACTCAAGTTGCTTTTTTTTATTTATAGATTGCGTGTTAACATCGACCTATTTACAACACTGGATGTCCGACACTACATAGAAATTGTTATTAGTGCTCTTTTGTGACGGAACGATCTGGTATTCCGACACATTTTTGTTACATTTTTCATCATGGAACCGAAATATGTGTGTACAAGTATGTTTTTAATATTTTTCTTTGAATTCGCTTAGACCCCGAAAGTCTTAGTTGGAAGAAAAGGAAGTTAAAAACAAAATTCTCGTGCAGTGAACAGTAATCATCTCACTTTCCGCTATAAAATATTCTATACGGAGTTCCACCACCTTTTTCTCCAGAAGAAAAGCACTGGTTGTTATTATATCATTATTCTTAATGAAAACAAAAATGTGTCGCGATGTCATGAGCGTTCAGTAAAGTGTATCGTCATTCAAAAAAGGTTGGGAACCACTGCTTTATTGAATCCTATGAAATTAATCAAATTACACGGGTCACGAATGTGATGTTACGGACTATGTGACGTATTCCGTCATACTTTATATTTCTAGCGTTGTTCTGTTTCCCCGACCTTTTGGGGTTTCTTCTTGCCTGTGTTCTCAGAGGACCTCTACTTTGTTCATTTTTATTATGCATACTTAATCTTTAAAATACTGGATAGCTGTAGCTGCTTCTTTACCTTAACGTTCATGTTCTTATAAAAGTAATTTAACACACTTATTACAATCCTCCGTCCTTTACCCCTCAGTTTATCGTTAGTGGGCGTTTTCCCAGTTTCTGTAAACATTTTAAAATCAAATATTCAATATACAGTAGGTACATTGCAACGCAAGTATCACACTTCACACGTTTTAACACAAAGTTATCTTTAGACGTTACAGCATAATTATATGACTGTGCATGTGCAACCCTCGACTACACGTACCTATTACGTGATACCAGCGACTCTTTGTTAGATAGAAAATTTGATTCTGCTGTGGCAAGACACTTTTTTTTTTGGTCTTTTATTCAACACTGGGGTGCGATAAAAACTTCAGGTAGGTTTAAAAAATAACCTTCAACATTTGTCAACATTTCTTTCGCTTGGTCCCCCCCCCCGTGTACAATTTACAAACAAAGAAGTTTCTCTCCAGCTAGCGTTCCTGTGTTAGAGAATTTTCAGAAAATATATCATATGAAAACTAATAGCCTAACTTATTTGATTCTGAAAAATATTTGATTCAGATGGAGTACATCTTTGGGCATCTTATAGTTCAAGAAAAAATTACCGTTGTGTTTTTGTTATTACCAGGCTTGGTATCTGAGACAACTTAAGAATGAAGTGAAATTACAATACAACGGAGTACAGAAGGAATGAGGTGGCGCGTTGAGTTTTGTCTACCTGTGCGTTAGTGTACAATCCGATTCGTGATCAGAGATACATTACTCTTCCGTTTCTCCCTACGAAACGAGCTCAGGCCATCATACTGTATTTTCAATTCATAGTGAACAGTTTTTTCGAACTAATTGCAAGTATGTACAGTATTGGCAAAAAAAAAAAAAAAAAAAAAAAAAAAAAAAAAAAAAAAAAAAAAAAACCGGACCGACCCTTGTACCTGATTTCAGCACTATGTTCACTCCAGAGCACGATAGACTGGTAACTAAGACTTTCGTGGTTCGAATCCTGCCTGAAAAGGAAACTTTTTTTTTGTTCCTTATTCAAATTTATTCCCAATACTTTTCGAGTGCAGCGATATTTTACTGCTTAATTAACTTATTATTCCCAGAACATGAATTTTACCAACAATCGAAAAGTATTGGGAATAAATTTGAATAAGAAACAAAAGAAAATTTTCTTTCCAGGCAGGATTCGAATCACGAAAATTTTAGTGCTCTGGAGTGAACAAGGCTCTGAAATCAGATACAAGGGTCGGTCCGGTTTTTTTGCCACTGCTGTACATGATTGTTTATTGTAACGCTCACTTCTTCAACGTCGCCGAGGAACATGAAAACTTGTGAGGTATGTATCCTACTTCATTTTCCACCGTCACTAGATTGTATACCTTATTTTATTTCAAGGAATGCAGTTCGGTGTTCAAAGGAGCCACCGAACTGCACTCCTTGAAATAAAATAAGGTATACTATTAACAGTAGAATACAACGCAGCATATTGACGTCGTTGTTTACATTCACAGTATGACTGTCTACTATGTTCAAGGAACTCAGCAGTCAAGTTGTGCTTACATTGGTTGCTAAAGTGTCCCGGATCCTAAGCCTGGTTATTAGTTTGCAATTTGTGGCTTGATAAGAAGTATTAAGCAGTAAAAATGAGTGCTGAAACTTGAAGTTTTGTTTACTAAAGATGTTTTATTATTTTAATCGTACAGAATAATATCTGTTATGGTAGCAAATAATTTTTTTCTCCCCAAATATTAATTGAAGTTTTATTTTTATGTTTATGTTAATTTTAAGTCACATGAATTTATAACACATTTAATAGAGGCTATTGATGTCGTCATGTGGAGTGAAAAAGTTTTTGCAAGATGATGTATTCAGTGTCCTAAATTTAAGACATTTAAGATCCCTTATTCGTAATAGCGCGAGAAAATAAAAAGAACGGAGCAACTGACTAGGACGTACATGTATGTTAGAAACGTAAGTTCTCCATTTATTTGTAAACTATTTTCTAACAAGATTCAGACGCTCTATGGACGCCTTTGCCTACCGAATCGGACTTGGGTTCTATATTTATGAGTTTTTGTTGATTACTTCGTTCCTTATCAGATTCTCTTTGCGATTTGTAAGGCGAATGTTGGGTAATCACATGGCGTATTCTCATTAAGAGAACTACAAAATGTATCAGAAAAACTTGCTATTTCAAACCTAAACTTTTTCCGGCTAAGCTCGGTTGGGTTCGGTTACGAATATTCTGGTCGTGTTCAGGAGTGTATACTATTTAGTCAGGATGGAGTGGTGGACAACGTGCGTGTGCCATCAATGCTTATTAAAAATAGCGACAGTTTCCTGACTTTAAAACGCTTGTTTGTGTAGAATTGCAATGTCCGTCTTAATGTATCTTAATGTTGTCTGCCATCTGATATCTTCTTCTGCCCCGAACTCTTCTCCCACTTACCATTTCTTGTAGTACAGCCTTCAGTAGGCAGTTTCTTCTCAGCCAGTGACCTAACCTATTAATTTGCCTCTTCCTGATCAGTTTCAGCATAATTCTTTCTTCACCCACTCTTCCCAACACAGCTTCGTTTCTTATTCTGTCCGTCTATTTGACACGCTCCATATCCACAATATTTAATAATATCTTAACTTAATTTTTATTGATTAACGGGAATTATTAAGTCTTACTTGTTTGGGATAGACTGGTATAACGTACCTAACAGAAAGCCGGCCCGGATGGCTCAAGCGGTAGGGGCACGGCATGTCCCTATCGCTTGGTCCAAAGGGTTGTGGGTTCGAGTCCCGCCTCGGGCATGGGTGTTGTGATTGTATTAGTATAAGTAAAAACAAAGGAAACAAAGGTAAACAAACAGAAAAAAAAATAAAAAACAGATTAGCTGATCCTTGAAGTCTTACTACATTGATCTGTATTGTATTAGTCTATACCCTATACCAGAAGTCTTTGGAGCAGATATAAACAACGGAACGAAATGCAAGGGAGCGCGGTTCACACGATACTAAATGTCTGTGTATGAATTAAGTGACCGGCTACGTTCATATAACGAAAAGAGAAAATTAAAGTAATATGTCTTCTTGCATCAGTCACTAGTTGTACTGCTGTCGTCTGCTCATACACCGCACAGATGCTAGACGCGTCTCTGAATACCGTCTCGTAACCAGGATATGCACGCGCTAGTGTCTACAACGCTCTCAGCTAAGTAATGACTCGCCAACCAATGGGAGCTCAGTGATAACTTGAGATGCATCGAGACACTTGTTATGGTCTGCTCCAAAGACATCTGGTATATAGAGTGTACACAAAGTTGGAAATGTTAAGTTGCGGCACACGGAAGAATACTCACAGAGGAGGTAGAATGGAACACAGAATTAATTGAATTATCAGCTGTGGTTAAATTTTTTTAGCGAAAACTGTTAAAAAAACCTACATTGATTCTTCGATTTCCAGTAGAAAAACGCAAATTTTGTTTCACCGTCGTAAGAAATAAATTGATGTGTTTTATACCTTGTGCTCCTTCTGTGCCTCTTAAGCGATAATCCTATCCCGTCTCGAACACATGACTAAGGAGTTCCACAAATAATTATATGTATTGTATTCAGTTGTATTCTAAAAATAAGAGCACTCTGAGTTTAGTCATGGATTCAGACGGTAATTATGAATTAGTGTAGTGATAAGTACGCCATTTTTATTTGTTTATTGTTCAGTATCATTTGCCGCGCCAGTTTTTTGTAATCCATGGCGCATTTTTTATGAAATGTACTGTAGATGCATTACGAAAAGACTCGGCACTTTTGGTGCAAGTAGCATGTTGTTTTCTCAATGTTTTAATAGTGGCAATGAAATTATATTACACCTCATAAAATTTTAAGGGCATTAAAATATTTTCTACGTTAAGATTTATTGAACCTATCAGAGTTTATGGATCCATCTGAGATTTTCAAATGTTCCATCAAAGCGTTTGTGCCGAAGTTTTTTCAGTGCCGTTCTATATCTGTCGTCTAGACGATTTCAGCTTTACTGCCGAGATATCGTTAAGTTCGAATGTAAAAAAAAGACGTTTATGCCTGTTCATTATACCTGTTATTAAGAAATTAAAATGAGCACAATTTCAAGTGTCGATTTTATAAGTTGGATATGAACACATTTTTAACCTCTCTTCTTTTCGCAAAGCCACAACATCCTCATGACAAGTGTTCTGGGTGTTTGTGTGAACCTAAGTGTTTTTGAAGGAATGAAGACTATGTCTGTAACCTCCCGAGCAGAAGGATGTGATGAATAAGGAGCGGATTTCTATGTAATTAAATATTATTTTTGCGTGTGACAAAACACAATTAACAAAGTTAAAAATTCCGAACATGAAGTTTCAAGTTCAAAACCCGAATTTTATTTCACATAAAAACACATATTTTCACAAAAAAATTATGTAAATACATATTTTTAGGAAATCCATTATAAACACATAAATCTTGGAGCTTTTTTACTTGAGTAAATTTTTACAAGAACTTTTAAACATTTTAAAACGAAATCAATTATGTCACTCAGAAGTACGTTATCTTTTTAAGAATTATTGGTTGCTTCGTGTTTCTGAGAGCTGTGTGGTGTAGCCGTGATCCATTTTTGTAATAGTACCGCCTCAAGTTCTGATAACTGCTAGGCAGCATGTCAATGTTTTTATTAGGGAATAAATTAACGTGGACAAGAAGGAGAGATCTTGCAGCACATAATTAGGAATGTTTATTGTTGCTGAAGATGATTTCATTCCACGCTTTGTTTGTGAAACACAGCAGATAAGAGCTCAGGTATGAACATTATTTAATTTAAACAAATCTCGCGCTCATGTCCATCAAGTAAGACAATATGTCTTGTTGTGATTCCTTGTTATCGGGCTTCGTCAATCGATATCCTTCAAGATATACTGAAAGATAGTTGTTTAAAAAACGATTTGGTTTTCCTATTAGCAAATTTAACCTTTTTGTGTGACACCATAAAAAAACTCGAAACATCCAAAAAAAATTGTTGTCTGAAACAGGGAGGTGCGTGCCGTGGAAATTAAACTAGACTCACTACCAGGTTCAGAAGTACAAGTACTGAGGGATAAATTCCAGAATGTGTTTGGGAAAAACAGTGTATACAAAAAAAATGTGTAAACTTGCTCGAGTATTGGAGGGTGTGCCTGTAGGTGAAATTGACGGCGTATGTGTTCGTGACATTCCTCTCTTTAAATATGCACGTCTGACGTCCTGTGATGTGGAAAGATCGTTTTCACAGTATAAGTCGTTGTTCAGAGATAATCGGCATGAATTTGTGATGGAGAATTTGGCAAAGGCCTTTGTTGTTCATTACAATTCTCGGCCAACTACTAGCACTCAAGTGTGGTTGGTGAGTACCTAGTAACATTTTTTTCCAAGCTAAGTAAGATATTTTTGTCATATTAAAAAAAATATATATATTTTTTTTATTTTTAGCAAATATTTTCGTATTTTTAGCACATAAAAATAAATATATTTACATTTTTAGCACATAAAAATCCGCTCCCTAGTGATGAATTAATTCTCTTTGAATAAATGTGAAGTCTGGCACCTTTTTGTGTCAGCCGGTAGTCCTGACTTGTTTCCCGACTGGCACCAGTGTATGGGTGTCAGAGTTTTATAGAAAAGAAAAGAGTAATCTTTATCCGATACCATTGAAGTTTGTAGCCTATTCTGTGGCAAATAGTGATGTCTATCACTATAAAATTACATGAAATGATAGAAAACAATGTGTGTTTGTGAAATAGCTAGGAAGTTCGTACCAAAGCAGTAGATTTCAGTTGAGTACAGCGAGGAGTATAGATATCACCCGCGCCTCGCTCTGCTCCCGGTCGCTACAAATGATACACAGTATGTTCACAAAGAGCGCATAGTGGCATTATGTGGATCTGTTTAGCGTCGTGAATAGTTTGAAGAATTTTGTTAATTTATATTAATATTTTAGGTTCTGAAGAAAGTGAGCTATTGTGTTATTATTGTATTATTTACGTAATGTTAATATTATGCATGATTCCAAAGAAATAAACTCATCTGTTGTTAAATAATTATGGAAAGAGGAGTGCGTAATACGTTTATTTTATCCCGCTTATTGTTCGTTAAATGCTGACGTCTCGTGGTGCTATGCATTCGGTTGCATTACATTCCAAGTTCAATATCGGAATTATGATACGAACTTCCTAGCTGTCATTCCAATATAAATGAAGAATAATTTTCTTGAAAACAATTATTATGGGTTTAATATTATGTGCCACATACGAGATACACTATTAGTGTTTATGAAGTCGATGAAATACATTAAAGGAGATATGTCACAGTTATATGAACACTTCGGTGAATGTTACTTATGTCCCGGCCAATGCAGGAACTTGATAAAATACCTTCAAAATGCCTTGGATTGAAAGTATTGAGTAGTAGATAATTGATGTGATCACTGGGAGAACTGTAAGCCCACCCTAAACACGTACCTTACTTATATACGAAAATCGTTGTGTGTGAACGAAGAATATTGCCATATTTATTTAATGTAACAGTGGGTTTCAATGTTGCCAACATAGTAATAATATACACACCTAATCAAACATTACCTAACCTTTCTCATGAAGCTACACACCTAATCAAACCTAACCTAACCTGTCACATAATACGCACCTAATCAAACGTAACCTAACCTGTCACATAATACTACACACCTGTAGTAACATTCCTCACACTTAGTATCATTTCGGTTTCATGTATTGCCGGCTATACCATCGTGTCGGTTTCCATCTAGTGGAAGTGGATCCTACTAATACTACTAATTATAAGAAGCAATGGCGACTTTCATCATAATTACAGTTTACATGTTTCGTGATATACTAAATGTGGTAATGTAGTAATATTTCTCTATATATGGTATAGTAAGATTTTAAATTTGTTGTGGTTGTGATAAAAGTATTGAAAATTGCTTATAGCGCCACATTGGCAGTGACAAAATTGTGCAATATTCGTTCAGTGACCGGTGGATACTCTACATTGACCGTTCATTGAACATGTTATTCAGATATGTTTCGGATAATGCTTCTCCATCTTCAGTGATAAGTTACATCGACGAAGTGGTTCAGATGTTCGAACCGTGTTCTTGCTTGGCTTAAAGTAGACTGCAGATTTACAATGTAGTTGTTCACCTGATGATAGTAATAAATACTGTATCATATTTCAGATTTGCTCCAGGAACGTCTGGTGACGTAAACGAATATTTCCAGAGTACAAATATTGTTTTTTTTTTCCCCTGAACCTATATGGAGTATTTCTTTTGATAAAATAAAAATGTTCTTTGTTATTTGTTATAATGAGTTTTGAAAACCATTTTGGTTCCGATAAGCTGTACAAATTATCAAGGTTTTTATTATTAAGACCCTCAGACTTATCAAATTACAAGTGTGATACACACAAATGTGCTGTAAATGCAGTCTTCATGCTGCACCTATTATATAATTGTACAATACATGGATTCGTTTCAAGACCATATAGTCCAATGGCGAAACTTCAGGGTAGGCAGGGTAAGCTAAGCTTTCCCAAACATTTTCGAAGAAGGGACAAGATCAATTTAGAATGTAGTTAATTAAAAACGGGAGCGGTTCCGCGTTTCGTTTACCTTTTAGCTACTTAAAGCACGACCTAGATCACTATTTCCGAACCATGCCTTCAGCCCAGCTTACCAAAAAATTTTGTCACGCTTCGCTACTGATTTATTACTAGGGCTAGGATTTTGATGACCTATAAATCATGAAAAAATGTCCTAACAACAATGCATTTATGACCTAAAAATCTTACAAAAATGGCCTTAAAAATGCTCTAAAAATTGATCTTGCATAATTGGCTTTGTAGGAAAAGAAGTTTTGTACTACTTAATATTTAGACTAGTAATTAAATTAAATTCTAGCACAAACATCTAAGTTTATTTAATTTTACATATTTTTTTCTAAGTAGTGCACTTTAATTAATTATTTTACCTGATGTAGTTCCATGTAGTCCACCACAAGGCCACTCTTATCCGAAACGTCCACACCTGTGGAGTAACGGTCAGCGCGTCTGGCCGCGAAACCAGGTGGCCCGGGTTCGATTCCCGGTCGGGGCAAGTTACTTGGTTGAGGTTTTTTCCGGGGTTTTCCCTCGACCCGAGATGAGCAAATGCTGGGTAACTTTCGGTGCTGGACCCCGGACTCATTTCACTGGCATTATCACCTTCATCTCGGTCAGACGCTAAATAACCTAAGCTGTTGATAAAGCGTCGTAAAATAACCTACTAAAATAAAATTATCCGAAACTAGCAGACATAGAACATTGAAGGGGTGATTGGGCTGATCCATTCATTACATGGGGTGTACTACGTTAAAATGGCAGTATCTGTGTAGAAAAACGATTAAAATATAAAAAAAAATTAAATGGGTATTAATGGACAAAATGTGAAGAGAAAATATCAAAGGAAATAAACATTATTTTACGTTAATAAAGGGGATTTATGGACAAAATTAAATGAAAATGCCTAAAAATTGACCGAATAAAACAAAAAATACTCTTATGAGTTGAAACGTGCAAAAAATGCAAAAAATGCCCTAACAAATATGTCTTAAAACACTTAGTTTATCACATAACACATAAAAACTGTTTCTGGCTTACTAGAAAAAAAGATGCAATTTAATCAAAATCCTAGCCCTATTTATCACCATCTCATTCAGATGCTAAGTAACCTAAGATGTTGATATAGCGTCGTAAAATAACCTACTTAAGAATTAAAAAAAAAACTTTCTTCTTAGTTTCCGCATATGATCCATATATCTTAATGTCATCTATCATCTGATATCTTCTTTTGCCGCGAACTCTTCTCCCGTTCACCATTCCTTCCAGTGCATCCTTCAGTAGGCAGTTATTTTTCAGCCAGTGACCCAACCAATACTCATCACGCCATGCTTGCAGTTCTTCTTGGGAAGTATAACTGCAGTAGCTTCCCATTGCTTTTCGCACATCACTTTCTCTTTCGCATCATAATAGACTCCAGGGGGCCGCAGCGTGGTGGTGAGGAGAGTGGAATTAACTAATTGGACTTTCCGCACTTCACCGAAATTCACCGTATGGGTTAAATATCAGTTCTATCTGTGTCACTATATTATCTCAATTGACAGTTCTGTAGGGAAATGCTGAGGTACAAAATCATATTGTAACATATTCAAGTAACTCAACGAATCAACTGTTTCACTGAATATTAGTAGTTTTCTCTTATCTACAACAGCGTAACTTATTTGTTTACAAGATGAGACATTCTGTCGCCAGAAAACCATGTGTTTATGACTTTCATTTTAGCAACATCCTTTGTGAGCGGAAGATAATCTTCCCTCCCTGTCACGTTCAGACTGTTCCTGCAAGACTGAATTTGCAAATAAAAAGCTTGAGATCGCTGTGTAAAATTCTCCGTACTGTATGCCGAGATGCTCCCATTTCTCTCTAAGCTTACAGAGTACAGTAGACTTTACGGACTGCGCCGCATGGTAATCCGTAACGCCTCAATATTTTCAGGGGAACAAACTGCTGGTGCACGAGGTTTTTCTCTTCTTCCTTCACACTGCATTCTTTTCAAACTTATTGTACAAACTAGGTTTGCGTTCATTGCTGGGACCTACCGAGTGTGAAATATAACTAGAAATTTTCTGCGAGTGGCGGTAGACCTTACTGTTTCGGCATAAAATATTGTTTTAGCACTCTGGTCAACAGAGATACGTTCATTTTCGAGCACGGCAGGAACCCTTGACTTGTTGGAAACTGTGGGAAGGATTGCGACGTCTACATAAATGTCCATGAAACAATATACGTGTGTTCGAAATTTGTATTCAATGTGACATATGATACAGTTTTAATATTCGTTTCAAACGTATTGTCTGTTCTTTCTGAAAAGGAATTTTAAAATATTACATATGTTCGGATCTAATTTCTACACATTTAAAGGACAAAACTAAAATTCTTTCAATAATTTATTACCGTAATATACTGCTCTCTTAAACTGACTGAGCATATGGAGAATTAAGTGAATGACTTTCACAAAGCTCGCTATGAAACATTTCATATAAAACCATTTTAAGTCAAAATGGAAATAAGAACGTACAAAACAGTATTAAACTATTTTCTTTGAAATATAAAAAAAAAAAAAAAACAGAAAACAAAAACATTACTTAGGTTCAACCTGTAGCCTATATTGCAATCCTCCTCATGGATTATAATTAACTATCTAAATAGGTTAAGTATATATTCGGACTCCTTCAGCTTATGAACAGCTGACAAAGAAAAAGTGGCCGCTCTCTAGAAACGAAGTTCCCTTCGGGTATCTCCGCTACAATTCGGAGACAGGCAATGTTACATGTTGTTGGACCACGTTGCCTGATATCTACAGTTATAATTAAAGTTTCTTTGTGTTACAGTTGCCGCTATTCGCGAGGTCGTGCGTTGAAACACAACCTAGTGCTTTTCATGTTTCTTTTTAATAGAGAGAAAATATAATTGCTCTTGTCTCTTTTATGGCTGTTTTAGTAATTAACATCAGTTTCCTGAGTGTATTATGCCATGACTTTATCATTATTTATTATGACATTATGGCTGCAAATGGAAAGAAATAAGATCTTATTCTCAACAAAAATATCTTTCGTGGTATAAACAAAACAAACTTACTGGCGTCTGCTTTAGAAAATTCAAACAATTAAAAGTTAAAGAAAAAACAAAGGAAAAAGCCACGATTCAATATTTAGTCTGTCTTCCATCTCGATCACAACTTGCAGTGGAATGGGCATGGAATCAATGTCAACGTCTCACGTTCAAATCCTTGTCACTTCTTTTCATTTTATTGTGTTATAGGATAGTTTAATGTAATAATATAAGAAGAAAAAACTAACTCTAGTATTATACAACTGTATTGTTTCAAATCTAACATTAAATTTATATTACTTATATCGCTAAAGAACGATAACCTAATACAAATAGCTTTAATATTATTTATATTGCTAAAGAACGATAACAGAATACAAATGATAACTTCAATATTATTTATATCGCTAACGAAGAATAACAAAATGAAATGAAAACTTAAATGTCATTTATAACGCTAAGAACAATGACAATACAAATGATAACTTGAATATTATTTATATCGCTAAAGAATAATAACAAAATTAAAGTGACAACTTGAATACGTATTATTTATAAAGCTTAAGAACAGTAACAGAATATAAATGATAACTTTAATATTATTTATAACAATAAAGAACGATAACAGAATAAAAATGATAACTTGAATATTATTTATCTGGTTAAAGAATGATAAAATAAAATGATAACTTGAATATTATTCATATCACTAAAGAGCGATAACAGAATATAAATGAATATTATTTACATCGATAAAGAACGATAATAAAATAAAATGTTAACTTGAACAACGCTCGAACTCACAACCTTCGGATAATTAAGGGAACACAGTACCTCTCTTTTGCGAGACAGAGATGTGAATGACTCCTGCTTAAACATCTTAGTTCCAAAACTGCTTCTATAAGCGCATGCATCATGTAACATTACCGTTATCCGAAGTGGACTTAGAAAATATTCATTGTTCACGAGTGCAGCCACGTTTTTTTTTTCTGACAGCTATACATACAGTAGTTATACAGCGAACTCCCTTAGGTTATTTATACATGCTAACTCCCCTTGTGTATAGGAAACGACTCCTTCATATTGATATTCGGATATGCCGTAAGCATTTCCATGTCAACGTCAGGTAACAATTTCCTGTTGTACAAAATCTTTAATTTTTATCTTTTACTGTTGATCGAATAAAACGTTGCACGTAAAATAGTTTGTTTTTATTCCAATTAACTTTCATTTCTGCGAAGCTTTTAAATTTACATTAACAAAAATTTTATGTTTCTACAGTGGCTGCGTGGTCTAGATTATGTCCGGTGAGGCCTGGGATTTTTCATTGACTATTACACTTTTACTACTTTATACTATTTTTGATCAATAAAACGGTACGAAACGACGTGTTTCAGCCAATCATGGCTGCTTATTCTACAATTTTTTATCATCTTCCCAGCATTTGTGCTTATCACCTTCCTAGCATTTTTGTTTTTATCACCTCCCTAGCATTTGTTTCTTTGTTTACCAACATTGTACTTTCAATAATTTATTGTACCTTTTAAAATAATTCATGTTTATTTCATCTTCCTTTCTATCATTTATTTTGTTTATATTATTTACAGCTTCTGCTGTATGAGATTATGGATAGTTACGTATCAGAGATTGCGTAATATATATTGATAAGTGAAGTGGAATGCACATGTTTTAATAAAAATGAAACTGAATCTACAAAGCCTTCTTGACTAGTAATCGTCCATAGAGTTAAATAAAGATTGTATAGTTGGCACAACTGGTAACAAGGGAACAGCTCATCATAATATACTAGTGCCATTTATCGGAATATTTATAATGATGAGATGGTACAATAATACATTTGAGGACAGTTTAATATTTTCGTAAGTCAATTAATATTATGATATGATATATTTATTATAGTTCACAGACAAAAAAGAAAAATATACGGTACATACATATAATCATTGAAGCCTTACATTACATAATTTATAATTTACATATAGATATATACCATTTTAATATAATTTTTAAACTTAACCATTTAATATAAGATGTTTTATCTTGCACTTGCGGCTAGTTTTATGCAAGACTCAACTCATTTTAATATGTTGTTACAATTAGTCTTTGCTCACTTGGATAAGATGTACTTCACGTTTCAATCTGCAATGTGCAGTTGTCATATATAAATCTTCCATTATTCTAGTATATTTAAAACTTTTAAATATATATGTTTTATTTTATTTATTGAGAGTACTATTCAAAAAACTAAACCTGTTTTCTTATCCAATTTTTTTTCTCATTCAATTCTAGCTATTTCATTTATCCTTTCCATTCTAATTTTTTGACCAAAAAAGATACAGACCTATTTGCATTTGTAACTTTATTATTATTATTATTATTATTATTATTATTATTATTATTATTATTATTATTATTACTATTCATACGTTTTCCTATAGCTATTTCTTTATTCATTTGTAGGAACTTTTCATTTATGAATTTCATCCGTATTTCTTTTGTATATTGACATTCAGAAACAATATGAATGTCATCTTCCCAATGTCCACATAATGAGCATGTCTCTTGAGGTATATTACCTCTATTATTTATTAATCTCCAAATGCCCAGTCTGAACCAGGCCAGTCCAAATATTTCTTTCATTTTCATGTTATCTATATATGTACTCCGACCCCATATCTTTTTATATTCATTAAAAATATTAGGGAGCGCATGTCATTGATCCTACTAAAATCATTTTGTCTAGTAATATTTTGACATCTTGATTTAATTAAGTTTAGGCTTGCTGCGCTGTTTATAGTAGCCAAGTTATCCCATAACCATCCTAATCCTATTTTAAACATGTTATTTATAATTTTTACGATTGCCATATTTGTGGTATTTTCAATTTGATTTAATAAAAATATTGTTTCATAAACGTAAGTCAATATTATATTGTATTAGAATACATTGTTTTTTTCTAATATTTATATAATTTCTTCTAATCGTGTAATAGTCAATTAAATCCCCCTCGAGTTTCGATTTTCTCTAGATAAATAAAAAGCTATAGTGAAATTAATGTTGAAAAATTTATAGTGACAACTTGTAGTGGACAAGGTCCTATTTGGGTTTTCTGTTTGAGTTCTTTTGTTATCTAAATACATAGCAACGATGCTGTTCCGTCATTTGTCCATTGTATTGTCATTTCTCCGATCACTGATCGGTAACGTAACAATGGGATGCTCCAAGGACATGTGGGACTGCCTGCATAGAATTCCGAATACACAGTAGATCTCAGTGTAATCAGCTGCTGAGAACATAACCTAATTATGGTTTAGTACAGTTGATCATCACTTGTGTCAATGCAGAGACATTATGACATAGAGCCTAATTTTATGTAATTACAACATTATATTATATTCCTATATGTAAAATATTTTACACATTTTGAAATATGTCTACTTTGAAAAAGTAACTCGAATATATAGGGTCTATATACTTTTAACCATTTTAACCTTGATCTCCTCTATTAATATGCATTTGGGAATTTTTATACCGTCTGTCTCTGTCTTCTTTTCATGTACGAATCATATATTGTATTTGCGCCCAGAGTAGATTCAGATTCTAGCAATTAAAGAATGAATATCCTTATGCCATATTGATAGTTTTTATATCACGATTGTATCTAATAGTCTATAATTATTTACTGCCATACTGCTACTTTAAATGTCTTCAATTATTAATAATTTCCTCCAAAGAATCAACCGACATTGATGTAATAAAATACGCATGAAGGTGAATTGTTCATTCCTGTACTAGTGATTTAAATTTGTTTTTCTTCCATTTTGTAGCATAAAGTTCTGTTTCCTTTTCTTTGCATATCTATAGATTTGTAACTAATGTAAGGATCGAAAGAAAAAATATGAGTAGATTATTACAATCAGTTCAATATGATAACCAGGGAACGGATTTATATGGACTAAAAATATATGAAATATGTAAATATATATGTAGTTATTTTTACCAAAATATGGAATTAAATATGGATTTTTACCAAAATATGGAATTAAATATGGACTTAAAATTATAAAAAAATGACTATGTACGTTAAATATTGGTACATTTTAATCAAACTAAACAAAAAATATAATGGACGTACCTTATCTTCCAATGTAGTTTCAACAAAACACAATTTTTATTGTCTGTTACCATAACAATAGGTTACAAACATTTCTTTCAAGTGCTGAAAAGTGAATCTTCTTCTATTGTCTCTGAGGATAGATTTATACTGACTAAAAGAGCGTTCGACGTCACAAGAAGTAACTGGTACATAATTCAATTTCACAATGTCTGCTGGGGATAAGTCCAAGTTAATCTTCACTGTTGATTCACCACTCATCACAGCAACAACCTTTTGTAGTTCTTCATATCCAGGGTTTTTTGAAAGTACAGTGTCCACCTTAGCTCTTACTGCATCTGCAACTTTACCTCTACCACGATTCAGTTGTTCCACAGTACTATTTATAATTTCAAAACTTTCAGATAGTGAAAGGTGCCTATTTTGGAGACTTTTGAGCGTTTTTATGATGCATGAAAATGTATGCTGAATGTGAGCTAAGTCATTCTTCACACTTATGTCACAGGTAACTGTTTTCGCAGTATCAATTGAGACTGCATCTTCAGAGTCCAATGCAAGGAGAACATTGTTAATAGAGTCTATATGTTCGGCATAATATTCAACTGCTTCTAGCCATGTACCCCATCTAGTTAAAATTGGCTTTGGTGGCAATGGAATTTCAGGGTACATTTCTTTCAACACGTTAACTCTACTGGGAGCTTTGAGAAATACTTTTTTCACTGATGAAATCAACAAATCTACTTTAGGGAAATTGTCTCTGACCACTTCTGCCACACGATGAAATGCATGCGCCACACAAGTAAAATGAGTCAATTTAGGATATACAACAGATAATGCTTGTCCAGCTTTGACCATATAAGGGGCAGCATCGCTAATAAAGAATAACACATTATCGTACATAATACCCTTTGGCCACAGGATACCCATAGCTTCGTTGAACAGTTTAACTATAGTTTTGTTATTGCACTTTTCTAGAACATCACAATGTAAAAGAATTCGTTCAGAATATTGTTCACTTAACAAACCGATAACTACATTACCAACAAGTCTACCTTCTTTGTCGGGAGTCTCATCAATGGAAACCCAAATTGAACTATCTTTAATTTCATCTCTTATCTTCTGTATTGTCTCATCGTAGATGGATGGAGCATACGTCTTCCTAAGTGTTGACTCATCCGGGATTGTATGTTGAGTATATTTTTCAAGGAATTCCCTGAAGACCTTATTCTTTAGTTTGTAGAGAGGAATATCAGCAGAGATGAGAGAACGGCACAGGTCGATGTTAAACTCAGATCTTACATTCGATGTTGTTGGTTGTGTTAAAAACAATTGTCTCTGCTTGGAATTTAGTTGTTTGTTGGCCTGATGTTTACTAGTTGTAATGTGTTGTTGCACCAGGAACTTTTGTGTAGATGATACTGCACACTGACACAAATTACAAAATAATATTTTATTGTCAGTTGATAAACCATCTTCTTTAAATTCTGAAATGTAACTTGTTAGTTTTGATTTTAAATTGACTGAATGACGTACTTTTGGCATATTTACCGTCTTTATAGTATGATTTACAAAACTGAACCTATGTGTACTCTGACTGGCATTTAACTGTTGAGCTGCACAACTGAAGTCTGTTAAAAATTTTAAATTAAATTAATACAGTTTTGTAACTTACTTTCCCATTGTTGATAGGACTGCTAATTTTCAAATAACTCTGATGTTAAAGGGATTACTGAACATGTGTTTAAATCTCTATTGTTGAAATGTATTTTTAAAAGTTAATGGAATTTTGTTTTGTTTTATTGTTAAACCTAATATAATATGGACTGTTTTATATGAAATATGGAAAATATATGGAAATTAACGAAAATATGTACTAAACTCTAAAATATGGAAAAATATGGAAAATAAAAGTAGGATTTTTCAACCCTACACATTGTGAAACATAAATATAATGCAAAATATAAATTATATTAGCTTTATAAGTAAATATGTATTTACATATAAATCCTTTCCCTGATGATAACCAATACGTCTCACAAAGTCAAATGTATGAAGCTCGCTTTTCTTCCATCTGATTCGGTGTAAAATAAATCCATTTAATAAAGCTTACATTTTTAGTGACATAGGCCTATTTATTTTAAAATTTGTTAGGGTAAACTAGGGTCTGTTGGACAGTCGGGCATGTTGGACATTCTGTACTTTAACGTGTTACCTCGCCACTTATGGGCACCACATTCTGCTAGAAGTCAATGACGGAAGTAGCCACGAGTGGGGCTACTTCCGTCATTGACTTCTAGCAGAATGTGGTGCCCACAAGTGGCGAGGTAACACGTTAAAGTACAGAATGTCCAACATGCCCGACTGTCAAACAGACCCCAGTTTACCCTATTTATTTATTATTATGCAGTTGTACAATGTTATCACATCTTCTTTATCTTCATCCTCTAGTATGTTTTACTTATTATTTATTTATTTTGGCAGCTTTGGCTGCAAATTTATGTAACCATTTCTCACTTTCGTATCTCATAAAATCCGACCATGAAGTCATGCATTTGTAGAGCGAGCCAGGAGTCTTGTTATGAAAATGACGAAAGTGATGTAAGGACTCGTGTAATTCGGTGTCATTGAATAAATTATTTAAATAACCGTATGGCGAAAATCCACCATGTAATATACACAGAACAAAACTAATAAATGGAACATAATTCAATCCATTTAATGTATTCCGTATATTTTTCATTAGCAGGGAAACTTTAAGAAGATGTGTGACAAGTCAAGAATTATGCATTTTTCTTTTTGCTAGATGATAGGCCTATATCTAATTCCATAAGACAACAAATAATGCTCTCCAATTTTTGCATGAAATTATTGCACCCGACTTGTCTCCTGAAATAAAATTTTCGTCGGGAACGGTAGTCTAATATAAACGTTCTTACTTTTATTTATATTTAGGTTCCGTAATTTAGTTACTCAGCATTTACTGTTATTATTAAATTAAATTAAATTTTATTATACAGGGTGATTCATGAGGATTTACCGTCCTTTACGGAGCTTATTTCCGAAGACATTCTGCTATATATATGTCATATAAACATGGGTCCTATTATCAATATTTACAGAGTTACGTTTCGTTATTGGAACGCATTGCTGTGAACGCGTGATCTTGGTCAGCGTGCAGTCAGCAGCCAGCGCGAACGCTACGGAAATCAAAGATAGTCGTATGCAGTTACGTAGAGCGACGAGTGCCGTTCACAAGCGTGCGGCCAAGTGTACTCAAGTGGACGGCGACATTTTTTTAAATGTGTTGTAAACTCTCCAAAACTGTAAATTAGTATGCATAATTGAACTGAAAATAATTAAGTCGGTGGAAGTGGTGTGATTTGTAATAATTGTTGTGATAAGTGCGTAAGAATAATGTAATTTTCTATTTAAAAATAGAAAAAGATGACTGTACGAAGCAACTAAGGAGTTCACAGCACATTTTTAGCTTCATAATACTTGTCAATTAGAGGACTGATACTTCTGCATGGTTCATTCTCTATTTATATTATTCTTTTACCTTCAAACTAAAGATTAAACGTATTTTACAAACAACTTTAAATCAGTGTAACTCTGAAAATAATGAGAATAGGAACTATGTTTGTATGACATTTTTTGCTCAAAAATGTCTTCAGAAATAAACTCCTTAAAGGACGGTAAATCCTTGTGAATCACCCTGTATTTAAGAGGACCTGGTAGTTGGAACAAAACTAGGTTGACTTTATAACTTAATCATAAAACATAAGAATATCGAAATAAGAATATGAATTAAGTTTCTAGTGACTACAGGTCTCTTTTAAAAATACTTGATATGAAATTTATAGTTAAAATATTTGACCACAGAAGTTTCCCGTTTTCTTAGAGTCTATTGAAGGTTCAGAATCAAAATTTCGTGCATATAGTACCGGTATATCACAACTCATACATTTTTGGATAAGGTTTGGCTTAGGCCTTTAGTTTTAAATAGTTTTTTAAATAGTTGAATTGAAATAGTTATTTATACAGGAAGTGGATAATCTTGATGATTATGGCATGAATGAATGTCTCACGAACGTTATTGAGTGCGACAATTTTCACGAGTGTCGTAATAAAATTATCTACGAGTTGGATACAACACTTCATGGCATCTTAGCATTATAAATTGTAGGAAATAAAGTATGAAAGAAATTCGGGAACCATAGCTCCAGAGTCTTCATATATTCGTATCCATTAGTTGCGCCTGGCATTAACACTGAATAAAGAGAAATGATGTCCTTGCAGGTTATGTTACAAATGCTTCTTTATTTGGTTAATATAGTTTCTCTGAACCACAGAACTGTCTTATGTGTTATTATAAAAATGATACAAAACTGTTAAAGATTGGAAATAAATGACACGTTACCTTTTGGCCTGCATTTCATTTCTTGTTACCTCTTGCAAGTGTTCCGGTATTACGTCACAGCGAATATGTCATTGTTTTTATTGGAACACGTGCTATAATAAACCGATTACACACGATATTGGATGTAGTAACAACTTGTTTATAATGCTATCATGGCAAAAACAATTTTATATAGCAGCTGGCTACGGACTGAAAGGTCCGGGGTTCGATCCCAGGTGGTGACAGGATTTTTTCTCGTTGCCAAACTTTCAGAACGGCCCCGAGGTTCACTCAGCCTCCTATAAAATTGAGTACCGGGTCTTTCCCGGGGGTAAAAGGCGGTCAGAGCGTGGTGCCGACCACACCACCTCATTCTAGTGCCGAGGTCATGGAAAGCATGGGGCTCTACCTCCATGCCCCCCAAGTGCCTTCATGGCATGTTACGGGGATACCTTTACCTTTAATAACTATAATATCTGTATTGTTTTAATGAACGCTGATCCGCATATGTGCTACAATGCTTAGAAGTCGTGTGCAAAATTTGGAAACTTGCTTCAATTATTTCTGCTAAGAAAGCCGAACTTAGTTTCCAGAAATGTGAAATTAAATAAAAAAAAGTCAAAGTTTAGTACCCGGCATTCCAATGGACACAGGATCTTTGTAAACTACAACTTTAGGGCCTATACATCTTGAAAAATATAAACACATATACTCGTATTTCTAATTTATTGAAAGTCCTGAATTTTAAGACTAGAGATCTGTGATATTTATTTTGCTACAGTATAAAATTATCTTAAATATAAAATATAAAATTTGCATTAAAAACGCTAATCTAAAAGTTTTGCGGATAAATCGAACACAATTATAAAATTTACATTTTTATATGTAGGCCCATATATATATATTTTGCTTCTTGTGTATTCTTACCTTCCACATTTTATTACGAGATCTATTTGCACCACTGTTGTAGTGCGATCTTAAATTTCTAACTTAAACATTAGGCATATGTATAGTAGTGGCAAAAAGAAACTGGACCGACCCTTGTAGCTGATTTCAGAGCCTTGTTCACTACAGAGCACGATAGACTGGTAACTAAGACTTCCGTGGTTCCAATCCTGCCTGGAAAGGAACCTTTTTTGTTCCTTATTCAAATGTATTCCCAATACTTTTCGATTGCTGGTAAAGTTCATGTTCTGGGAATAATAAGTTAATTAAGTAGTAAACTATAGCTGTAATCGTAAAGTATTAGGAATAAATTTGAATAAGGAACAAAAAAAAAGTTTCCTTCCCAGGCAGGATTCGAACCACGAAAGTCTTAGTTACCAGTCTATCGTGCTTTGGAGTGAATTAGGCCCTGAAATCAGCTGCAAGGGTCGGTCCGGTTTTTTTGCCACTACTGTACATCTAATTAACTTAATTTACACAGGTATTAAGTAGGCATATGCAAAATTTCGGTATACAATGATGGCATGATCAAAGAACTGATCGAATTATAGAGAAGTGCGGTGTTACGGCATTAGTGCGGGGGACACCGAAGTGTATTAATCCTTGCATATCAGAGCAACTGGGATTGAATTAGAGTAATGCATGATGTACACCAGTACCGTGTTACTGCTACCACAATAAAGCAACATCGTGGCCATCCACATAAGCTGACAACACATTTCAAAACATAATAAGCCACCCTGTAACCATCCCGACAGGATATCGCATCACTTTCGATCCCCACTTCACTCACGCACGATAAACTGCGGAATTTATTGCATGAAGTGCTGGAAATACCTGGAAAAACAAAACATATCTAACAAGGAGAGGATGTGCGTTTTGGATGTGGATGATTCCAGACATAGCTCAGTTGGTAATAGCATTCAGCAAGTAGAGCTGAAGGCTTGGGTTCGATTCCCAGTGACGAAGCGAAAATTTCCTCCTTAAATAATACAAGTATATGATGTGATAACAGATAAAAATTTGTGGTAATAAAAATGCCACAATACAACTAATAAAATATTCTAACAGTCTTACTAATAAAGCGTGTATAGTTTTTGTACTAGACTTATGTAAGTTGAGACAGAAAACTTTACTAATAAACCATGCAGAAGCGATGGACGTATAAACAGGCTGTAACTATACAATGGGAATTGCTTTGCAGTAGTTATATACACGAAACCCCTTGTTTAAGCGTTGTATATAGAGAAAAAATGGCCGCCCTCTAACAGCTGTTCGTATCGACTGTCATTTTAAGATGATGGTTGCCTAGTAACCAAAGAACAAACCAAAGAGCACAGAATAATTAGAATAATATTACTGTAGCTTGTACTCTTTGACCAAAATATAGTGTGGTAATCGATTAGAGCCAGTTGTACTATCGATACTTAACACGCCACACTAGAGCGCTCTACCGGATGCAATAGAGAACCTCAGATATTCCATTATCTTTCGTAACGAAGTAATGACGAAACTATGACGTAGCTGTGTAACAGTTGTACTGTTATACATGACGTATGTAGTGATTATTAGTAAGGAATTTACACACGACGTATAAATGAGCTACTCGTTGTATAAGTATATGACAGTTAAATGTCTGTATATAGAGTTTTTATTAGTAATACCGTAAGTAGGTTATGCATATTTGCGGATTATCCTTGTGAATAAGAATGGACTCGTTCTCATCGTTGAGTTTATCCGTAGCTAACGAGAAAGACAGGCTATGGAGCGAATCGGAGTCACACTATTATCTCTGTCCAGTCATGGCCATCATGACAATCGCCTAATGTAAATACATGTTCAAAGTTCTGAACAAAACAAAGGAATTGCTATATTAAGCTCCTATTAAACGTGCATTTATATATACACTTGTTGAATGCTGGTCATGTTATGACAATGAGTAAGAAGTTCGTACCAAAAGCACTAGGTTTCAGTTGAGTGCAGCCCAGCGAGGAGTATCTAGATGTCACCCGCGCCTCGCCCTGCTACCGCTCGATACAAATGATGGAGAGTGTGTTCACATAAACAATGCATAGTGGCATTCTGTGGAGCTGTGTAGAGTCGTGAATAGTATGAATAATGTTTTAATTTATATTAATACTTTAGGTTCGGAACAAACTGAGATATTCTGTCATTATCCTATTATTTACATAATGTTAATATTGTGCATGATTCCGAAAAACGTAAACTCATCTGTTATTAAATAATTGTGCAAGCAGGAGTGGGCAACACGTTTATTTATTTATTTTTTTTACTGATTATCCTTCGTTAAATTTTGACGTCTCGTGCTGCTATGCATTCGGTTGAATTACAGTCCAACTTCAACATCGGAATTACGATGAGAACTTCCTAGCTGTCATTACAATAGAAATTAAAAATTTTGTTGAAAACAATAATGAGTTTAATATTATGTGCCACATAGGAGACACACTATTAGATTCATAAAGTAGTTATTCACCTAATAGGTCTAATAGTAAGATATAGGGTATCATATTTCAGATTAGCTCCAGTAACGTCTTGTGACGTAGAACGAATATTTTCATAGTACAAATATTGTTTTTTTAACACTATTTCTTTTGATAAAATGAATAGGTTATTGTTATTTGTTATAACGAGGCTAGAATCATAATTGCATATTTTGTATGTTATTTATATATGTATGGGTAAATTATTTTAGTTTTGGAGTTGCGAAGTTAATACTCGTAATTACAAATTAATATTTTCTTGTTCTAAGGCTGTGGACGATTGGAGCACGTGTTTGGTTACTACCCGGCTGTACATTTTTGTTGTTTTGATTCACTGGCATTTGAAAGATGCGCTATTACTCTTCATTCGGTAGAGATGAAGTCCAAGTTCACACAACTTAACAATTTTGGTACCATCTTCCTAGCTCTGGTGATGACTAAAAATGTGACTTCGCGCCGTAGCCTGTCTTTGTCATTAGACACGGTTTATCTCGTGGCTAACGAGGAAGACAGGCTACGGCGCGACGTCACATTCTCAGTCATGACATGACCAACGTTGAACAAGTTTATATATAAATGCACGTTTAACATGAATTTAATATAGTAATTCCTTTGTTTTTAGAACTTTGAACATGCATTTATATTAGGTGATTATCAATATGGCCATGACTAGACCACGATAACCACGTAACTCGATTCGTGCCGAAGCCTGTCTTTCTCGTTAGCCACGGTTTACCTGATATGACTTAAACATTTCCATGGCAACCGAAGTCGAATGACGTCAGTATAATTTCTGTTCCACAGAATTTATTTATTTTTATAGTTTACGTCGAATATAATGTTACATGTTAAAACGTTGAGATACTGTGGTGATATCTAGCGGCTTAAAGATAAATAAACTAACGAAAAATGGTGTTAATCATATATATTTTTTTTAGGCTTGAGCCGAAGTTTAATGACTTAGTCTGTGACAAGTAATACATTGGGAAGGTTTAAATCTGCTTGGCTAAAAATACATGTAAGATAAGTATGTTTATGGCTTCTTTGTGTCTCCTGTCATTACGAGATGGTTCTATATGGAGGATGAAGATATTTTGACAGTTTATTTTTTATGTTTTGTTATTCTCCGTTTGTCAATGGTGCATGTTTTGTGTTGGTGTACATACTGTAATAATTTCTTGATGTACGGTCACATTAAGTGGGGGAATAAAACTTATGAAAAGTAATGCAGTTTATTATAGCTCGAGTCGGAAATACATTTATTAAAACCCACAGGTATAATGTAAAAGCTTTTAACGAGTCGTAAGAGTTCTGGAGGAGTCTAGAAGACGGCAGTGCAGTGTTCGCATATTCATGAGACGGCTCACGCTGTTGCAGGCGGTGTCCGACCTGCTGCTGGGGGTGTTCTGCATGCCCTTCACGCTGGTGGGACAAGTCTTGCGCAACTTCGTGTTCGGGGCCGCCATGTGCAAGCTCATCCCCTTCTTCCAAGGTAAGGACTACATCGCCTGTTCCGTATTGTACAATAATTAATCATCTGGAGTAAATCCGACGTCATCTAATAAGATAAGGTCTTCACAAAACAGCTCTTGTAACGTTTAAGTTGTTAAAGCATACTACGTCTTATCACAAAGTAAACATTATATTGATGACCTGAAACAGTTGTAAAGTTGTAGGAAGGAATTTAGAGTCATAATGGTTAAGAAAATGCCGCTCTAAGTTCTTAATATCCATGTACAGTCCCAGAAACAAAAAATGGCTCGACTCCTGAAGCTTTTTACAGAGCACGATTCACATGTCCACACCTGTGGAGTAACGGTTAGCGCGTCTGGCCGCGAAACCAGGTGGCCCGGGTTCGATTCCCTGTCAGGGCAAGTTATCTGGTTGAGGTTTTTTCCGGGGTTTTCCCTCGACCCAATATGAGCAAATGCTGGGTAACTTTCGGTGTTGAACCCCGGATTCACTTCACCGTCATTATCACCTTCATCTCATTCAGAAGCTAAATAACCAGAGATGTTGATAAAGCGTCGTAAAATAACATATTAAAATAAAAAAAAAATAAATAAAAACGATTCACATCACAACGATGTAACAGCGATTTTCAACCTAGCATTTTTTGAATAGTATTACAGGAAGGTAGTTGTGAAATACCTATTGCAAAAAGGACGAAATTAATCAGAAAATAAGATCAAATTAAAGTTTAAAAATCATTATTAAAGAAACAATATATACGACGATCCCTATTACAACAATAATTAATCACGAGCATTCCAATAGCTCTTTGCTAGCATGCATGCTCGCAAACTGCAAAGTTCAGGCTTCGGATAATCTTTGGAAAATACTTGTTTAAATTTAATTATGCAGTTATTGCGACGTACCGAAGTACAATGATATTTCCGTGCAGGAATTCTGCGTTATCATATGATGAAAAAATTTTCTCCGCTCCATCGATCCTTCATCATATGATAACGCAGAACTCCTGCACGGAAATATTACATGTACTTCGGTACATCGCAATAATAAAACATGCGTATATAATCACTTAGGGTGCTATTCATAGACATTTCGCTAGCCCGCGTTACGAGCTTTCTAAACTAGCCCCGACTATCGACTGGTTACTTGCACAGGATTCATATCATATCGCTAACACTGGTTTATGAATACGAAAAACGTTAGTTAGCTGATCATCCACCGGAAGCCCGCGCTAAGAATGTCTATGAATACGGCCCTGAGTGATTTAAGACTGCTCCCATTCCGTTGGATCCCGGCCACTTAGTCACTCGTAATGAGTGCAACTCTGCACATAGTGTTTTGGATATTGTGCTACTGTCACACGCAGTGTTGCCATACCTACTGATTTAGCAGGAGATTTCCTGTTTTTCCATTAAATCTACTGCTCTACTGATTTTTATGTCGAAAGTCCGAATTTCTCCTGCCTTTTTGGCATGCTGCAGTGACCTAGTTCTAAGCCCAGATTTTCAACTC
This sequence comes from Periplaneta americana, assembly GCF_040183065.1. NCBI lineage: Eukaryota > Metazoa > Arthropoda > Insecta > Blattodea > Blattidae > Periplaneta > Periplaneta americana. The sequence goes on from NC_091118.1 coordinate 138,144,540, forward strand.
CTTACTTTAGTACACATAGGCCTATATTATGTCATCATGCCTTATTTTTTCATCTTATACATAAGTCAATGCTTTCATTTGTCTCCATGCTCATATTGGGTCGCCACAATGATGCTTACAAGAAGCAAGGAGACGGCTCTCTCCTGGAGTCCAGCGGCGGATTATGATTCAGCACACAGCAGATAAAGACCATGTTTTATACACATGGCTCAGAGTTATGGGTCTCTCCAATCCACTCAATAGTCTAAACATAATTACAGATCGATAGAGAACGAATGATTGAAACCTTACCACGAAAGGATGCAAACCCTCTTCCTTACTCACACACACACACACACACACACACACACACACACACACACACACACACACACACACACACACATACACACACACAAGTATATAATCTTCATGCAACGTAAGCATGTGATAACTCGTCAATTTGCAAAAGGAGACATTTCGGAAATAAAGTGTTGGAAAATCGCAAAACTATAAGTTAAATGAAAATGTTCATAATTTTTTTTCTAATTAGATCACTATGGATACATACATTCAGGATCCATGAACATTTTAATATTTTAAGTTTATGATTTTTTGTAGCGAATTTCCAACACTTTGTTATTTTTGACGTATCCCCTTTTGCAAATCGACGACAGAATTAACTTATTTCATTATTGTTTTGAGGACTCGGGGAAAAGAGGAGGAACGAAACTTATTCAGTACAGTGAAGTTTGTTTCTGATTGTGTGCACGTGAAACAGTGAGAGAGTGAAGTATAGGTAATGGCATTTTAGTGTTACATATCTTGCACAGTGATCTTTTAAAATGAGTGAAAGTGTCCCAGAAAGAAAGAAAAAAAGTAAATACTCCCAGAATATTATAAATTATAGTGGGAAAATGGTGAACAGTTTAAAGGATAGTAATGTAAAAGCAAGAAAGGGGATAATTTTTCTTCTGTTAAAAAATCTTTCGTGAATACATGAAAAATTCCAGATTTAATGCGAAACATTGTCAATAAGACATTACTGTGTAAAAACAAAATTGCATGACTTTGATACGTACGCTGAGTAGAGATAACAGTAATTATATTTAGCAAAATTGTTCCATTTCATTGGTTAGGGAAGTGCTATATAGTAATACAACAGTATCATCTTTCTTACAGTACACTATTTTGTAATTAATATTATAATACAAAGAGGAAATTCATGTTTAATTAATCTACTGTAATCTCCTGTTTTTTTATGATTTTCTCCTGATTTTCGTGAGTAGGTCGTGGCAACACTGGTCACACATCTGTGACACAGTGCATGAGGGTTGGCCACTAAAGGGAAACTAAGAGGTGGAGCTTAAACTGAGACAATTCAATCCAGCATCGGAATTGGAATCCGTGTGGCTTAGTGGATGGAGCGTCAGCACGTAGAGCTGAAAACCAAGGTTCGAATCCCAGTGCCGGAGAGAATTTTTCTCCGCTCCACTGATCCTTCATTATTAATTATGCAGGTTAATTTCGTTTACCATCATTCTATTTTGCTGCACGATTTATAAACATTCATCTACTATTAAGAAGAGATCAATCTTCATCATATGTTTTCAAATGTCTTTCGGGTTACGAAAACAATCGACGTAAAATGAATTTCAATAACTGCCAAAGCGATCTCGTGTGTACCGCTGCTTCGGAGCACTCAGCATGCGCAATGCGTTGAATCTGGAACTTAGAAAATTCAGGCGGTTCATTTTCTTTCTTTCTGGAACTGAACATACACATAATATGAATATTTCCACTTCCAGCGAAATTGCTAAGAAAAGCACTCATTACAACCAGGATGTAATACTACCACGCCAGTGAATTACAGTATTAGAACGTAATGTGTTTCTTTCATTTCAGTCTTAGAATTTATTGTCTGTAATTGAGGAGGGGACATCCCTTTTGTGTCTCTTGTGTATTTTATATGCAGGGATAGTCTCTTGACACAATAAATTATATACAACTATAAATTATGCTTTAAGAAATGCTTGACATATGAAATAATTCTGCATATAGTCTTTACAAGATAATATTATTATAAGATAAATCCTCCAAGAAAGTTGTGTATCAAATCCGAAATTTAAAATTAAATTTAAATCAAACAGGAAACTCTATAGAATTATAAATTACATAAAAACGAAATTGTCTATTACATTTAGCGATCATGTTGAAAATCGTTGCAGTACTAAATAACTACATAATTTTAGTGCTTCGAATGAAAGATTTGTCTTTTCTTTGCTAGGCAATGCATGTATCTAGGAAAACATCAACCTCCAAAGAGTAACTGGTAGAAACTGAAAATTAGGAATATCGGACACATCTGTATCGTCATACTATTATGTGGCAATGTTCCCGCGGTAACATGACCTTCGAAACGCCCAGTTATATCTAATGTTTCATCTCGCGGAACTCATATTTTCTTGTCTGCTATAACGTCCCTTGTGTAAGTTGAAATATTTTCTAGGCAGGGCACAAAATGATGTTTACATAGTGTTACTGCACGAAGAAGTGTTCTTTCTGGGTGTTTTTCTACAGATGTTTTAAAAAGTTGGTTTTTTACTTTTTCAAACAATATGTTAGCTAAGAATGATCATGTTACAATAGTCATGATAGAACAGTGACCGCGTAGCAGCAACCTAATTTGAAGAGGAAGGTACTGTAGTCTGTTTTGGTGATATGCAATCCTGAATTGATTTCGGATGAGGTGCGGTAGCATGGGGTGGAGAGTTGTTTATGATATATTAGTAAGGTTAAATTTCATAGCGGTCGATAGCTTCGATCAGTCTAAGAATCGTTTAGCGTTAGAGGGAGATTATGTGCAACTTCATAAAGTTACAAATGCCATACACATACCTACCCCTTTCCACGTCATAGTAATGTGGTGTGAAAAGGTAGTGTTGCAAGCGAAGTTGAATGCTGCACCACGAGCAGATACTGACGGCACTGGAGTCACAGTCAGGAATGCTACATGTGTCAAAAACAGCAAAATTTATGTCCAACGCATTACGGAACATAAGAGATGTGTCCTGTGACACGTATCCAGATATCTTGCGCGCATAGTGAAGCATAGGCTGGTACTATGGTGCACTCAACTGGTTGAGAATTCAGATTGAAAATGAAGATTCTGTCATGTAGATTGACGGCATTCTTCTCTTCATAACGTATGTACTCTTACTTTTGTCGTGAAAAAGTTTGTACTGGCGAAAAAATAGACGTCAAAAGGCTGGCAGTACTTCGTGGCTTTAGGTGATGCAATATGATCTTGGTCTGAAAATTTACGTGCCTATTGCCGAAGGCTTTGATTGACAAACTCGCGTCGGTTTGCTTGGATCATGAATCCAGCAACAGTAGTCATGCTCCCGTTAGTTACAGTTCCAATAATTTACGCATCTAGGACAGTACGAGAGCTATTGATATCTTATCACTCGTACTGCAGTCATATTCCATATTTGGAGGTTAGTTACGTTGTAGTGTTTCGGAAACACTTTTGCCAAATTTAACACCAGTCTCCTGATAACAGATGTATGAGCCCAATTCTTCTTCTTTCTTTTTTGCAAGGCGTCCTGACATTGAAATAAGCTCCTGAATGGTGCAGGAGTGTGTAGTAGATGAAACGCATTGCACATCAGCTTCAGTCGACTTTTCCCCAGTCACGGATAATATTGAAATCGACTTTTGTCCGTATTGAACACCATGTCGACATCGATTTCATTAGCTGTAATGTAGTACGTAAGTTTTTGTAGAAACTCCATGCTCTGTCCTCACGCTTTGTCAAGAGTAACTTTTCGACTAGTAACGAACCTTGTGATCCTGTCTGATATTTTATAGCGGCACGCGTCGTTTGAATTGGTCAAGGAAATATTTGCTGGCTTTGAAACTGACAATGCCCATGGAGATAGCTGCTTCTTCCGCACACTTCTTTAAATACCAGTAGTGGATTACGTATCCCATGTCACGCGTATTCCGGAATTTGGTGTAGAGTACATATGCTGGTGAATTCGAGCAGTACTGTGTTCTTTCGTGCCACCTCTCACAAGAGCGATTACTTTTCAACGCATTTTTTCCAGTGGTAAATTTTCAGGCAGTTACTACAACGGTTTTATTTGCAATCATGACACTGTCATAGATCTGCATTCTTTTTCCAGAAAACTATTCGTGAATGCTTTTCCGTTACACTTTGGAGGGTGATGGTTTATAGGAACTGGAACTGGTTGTCGTATTGTGGGCTGGAGAACGCAGAGTATCACAATTATTGCAGATAAAGTGTCCGACATTCCATAATTATCATTCTGTCCTTCCACCATAACAGCGTCGCCATTGACATGATGTTCCGAATAGGTTATACAACTCACGTACAATTAACCTGTTGATGTACGTTGGAGTCGTGTTGTCCTTTTAGTAATACAGATCTCGGATTATATCTCTGCCTCTGTGCAACGTCACGTTTGCGGTAGGGAGGAGGAGGGAAAGAGATAAGTTCGCAATGCTTTTAAATGCTCTGTCGCCAACGAGTAAGTTAAGCCGTTTGAAATTTACCGGTCATCCACCGGCAGAGATATAATCCGAGATCTCTACTGTATCACCTAATTCACCAGTATTTGTAGCACAGCATGAGGGTTACAAACCATTTTGCAAAAACACAATAGCTTACACATAGGGCTATTCCACATACACTATTCATTAGTGTAGGAACAGGCCTGTGTCCTAAATCTCACTACGTAAGTGGCGGTCACTTTATAAACATCGGACATCTGCCAGGCATACGCCGTATCACCTAATTTATTTAGAACCCTCTGGTACAGTATGGGTGCAAACATTACAGACGCATGCTGCACGTTCATAAGTCAAGCTATAAAGATTACGACCGATTGTGAAATGCCGCACTTCGCTTCAGTTACTTTGGTCTCATGCTTGTCCGCCCTAGAAAATGTAATGACGATTTTCTTCGGGAGGTCCAAAACCTTCCCTTGTGAGAGTGGAACTCTGCTGTCAAGATATTCTCATATTTTTTTCAGAAACTGACTGTACTAAGTCTGGAAGTCGCTAATACGCTATACTCTGTAGACCTACACAGATAATCTGTTTTCAGTGGGTCGGTGTTCAAACGCTGGGCTCTAGTTATGACGAATCACTCCGAAAAACATTTTTCCATTCTTAATTATCATACTTACCAAAATTAAAGGTATTTTTAAAAACCATCCATATAGCACCGCCCTTACTTTTCTTGTCAACACTTTCATTTAATTCACTTTACTCACCAACGTGTTTGATTAATTCACACTGCCAGAAAAACAAAGCAACATCATGATGGATGTTTGCATTAATATTATTAAGACCAGTGGCATAATACAATGAGTTCTCGCATGACTAATAGATCAAACTAACAGTTTAATCCCATCTGAGGGAGTAAACATAATATGGAGTATCTATTCTTGTCTTTAGATACTGCTGAAAATGTTGTCCGTGTTACATATTCTTGACATATTCGTAAAAATTTGTTGTTCACACAGCAATAGAGTTCTCTCTTTTGAAATTGATGTTATCTGTCTCCGAATAATATATGGGGATAGCTTTTGAAAATCTGGTCTTTTATGTCACCAGATATATAAAATCTCAGGGTCAGTTCAAAGAAGCGCGGTGAGTACAATCCAAATCTAATAATTTCTATCTCCAATTCACAGTTTCAATTTTTGTGATTTGTACCTTTAATTTATCATTATTCCACAATAAATAGAAATAAAATTGACAGGCGTGATACGTCTTCATCATCAATATACTGTATTGTACAAGAACCAGGGCTAGGCCATTAGGCCTGTTCTTCTTGATTCACTCCTCTTTTTTTTTTCGTAGGAGGTCCCGCAGGCAAGCACCTTAGCCGTAGGCTTATTATGCAACCTCCTTATGTTGGAATGATTGTTGAAGTCCTTAGGATCGCTTCTTTCAAGTGCATGATTCACTGCATATTGTTATTGTATCGATTTAGCCACAGGATCCAGTTCTGACTGGAGACCTGATCCTCCGCCTGACTGTGATGTTATTCTGCGCTCTCCTCAGATCGATGGCATCTGTTCGCAATTCATGTGCCTGAATCTGCTGCATCCTCAACCAGAAGAACATGTCGCCATCGATTACACGACTCACCAAGGTGCCATCTATCCAAAGAAGTTACGTTCCCTTGGTTACCCATAGTCGCGGCCGCTGGATATATGCAGCTCCCGCGGAAAGGTGTCGCCTATAGGCAGACCCCGAAATCACGTCCACCATGTTCTTCTGGTCGACCTGTAAACTATTGAGCTAATTAATGGAAATTATACTAATGAAGGCGAAATGAGTTCGAGATCCAACGGGGAAAGTTACCCAGAATTCTGCTTCGAGTGGTTGAGGAAAAACATCTGAAAACCTCCAACCAGGTAACTTGTCCCGATCAAGATTTCAACCCGGGTCCCCTCAGGAAAGCTAACCGTTACTCCAAGGTGGTGAACTACTCCGTCTCTTATGTGATCTTCCAACATTTCTTCTGCTAGCTTGTAGTTTAAATTCAAATTTTATTTACCTTGTTGAGCATTGCAATTATGATGTAAGTGAAAACAAAACTTTCTTATAAAATTAGCCTAAATTACAAAATTATACTATAATAAAGTAATCGATACTACTTAATGGACACAGACTGACTAAAATTTAACACTTTTTTTTTTAATATTTAATATACGCATTCTATACGGAATACTTTGATCTGGAATTATTCACTTAACATTCTTATACCATCTTTGCTGGTAATTCTGTATCGTGTTAGTGATATGTCTTCAGTTATTATTGCATTTCATACTTCCGTGTTTTGAATTTGTATTTTAATACCTGTGGTTTACTGTACTAAACTCAACACATTTGAACAATTGTACAGTTTAGTATTCTCTCAATACAGATTAACGAGAGCGCTGTCCAGTGATTTGTCAATATGTTCAGAATCAAAGACTAAACACTCTCCTGTTTAAATTATTCGTGCTTTCCAGAACAGAATTCTTGGAAATCTAGCTCGACTGCCATGCGTCGCGTGTACTGTTGGTTGCGGGACACTACACAAATAAAACAACATGAAAACTATAACTAACATCAACATCGATCACTATCATAATCATCACGAAAACTATTACCTCCTCCTACTATGTCTTCAATTTTCCACTAATAAACATGTCACAGAGAAATTCGCTGGCAACGTCAGGGTATTATTAGAAACTTCATATTCTTCTACAGTTTTGATCCAGTGCATGTCATTATAATATTACTTTTATTATGAGAGCAATTTTCTCAGAAACACTAATCTTTCTCCATTTCATATTCCTTAATGCACCACTTCCAACTTCTCTGTTTCAGTTAACATTAGAGTAATGTACTTAATATTTCCCTCTCGGTGTATCTCTCGTAGTAATTACTTGATTGTTACCGTGTACTCCTATTTCACGTTGAACTTCACACCGAAGAGTGAGATCCGCTGTAATTTGTGAGGTTTTTACGTGCGAAGAGCTTCTTATTTGCTTCCCCGTGACCTACTTCCTACATGAAAGCATTTCGTGAATTACAACATTAATGCAACTGCTTCTTACTTTTCATTTCCCCCTCCAAAGCGAACTTCCTTTCTTTGGATTCTATACTGGACCAAATGTGTGTAATGCACTCCAAGTTTGCATATAAATCACGTACCGATAATGTGTTCTGTCTACAATTGGACGGAGTTTCGCAATAATAGACCAACCGACAATTTGAAGAAAAAAAAAAAAAAAAAAAAAAAAAAAAAAAAAAAAAAGAAAGATATTTACACAAATCTGTTGATGGCACGCTAATTTAACTCGGAAAAAATCTATATTTGAATTTTGCTGCTATTTATAAGTAAAAATTCGTTTATTGCATAAAATTAATTTATTTGTTTTGCTTTGAAATATTAATTCAACTGCTGGTCTCTTATTAAAAATCGGTTAACCTTTTATGGTATTATTTGTGCTATTTTTTTGGTAATACTATGAATGTTATAATACTGCTTGCATAAAATGTTTTATAAAAAAAACAGATTTATTTCAATGGCCAATGTCTCGAAACAGACTTTTGACGCTTGGATCACTATTGCTAATCACCGTCCAATTGTTGTTGTTTTCTAATGCCAGGCGTTTGAGAATGAAGTCATTTGCCCTCTTGCACTCCAATATTTTTCAAAGATTTTATCATGGTCAGCCAATGAAGCACAGATTTTGAGGTGTTCCGAATTCATTACTTGGTTTGAGTTGCACAATGGGCAGTTAGGGGACTGATGTATTCCAATTCTATACAGGTGTTTGGCCAAACAGTCATGGCCTGTTGCCAATCTAAATGCAGCTACAGACGATTTTCGTGGTAAATCGGGAATTAACTGTGGATTATGATGCAGAGAATTCCATTTTTTCCCTTGAGATTGTTGTTATTACGATAAAATTAATGCTATTATGACTACGGGGTCCGGACTTTTCGTATCCACAAACTTATACCACGAACATTTCGTCACACAAAATAAAAATGACACTGGAACATTTCGTCACAAAAAAGGAAAAAAATACCTGTCATATTTCGTCACGCTGAAGAAAAATGAAAATAAATTTTTAAATCCTCACCCATTTCATCACAGGAAACATCTTTTACGATCCCCAGGTAACATTGTTCTAAATTCTGATTGATGTTCCACACTTTATTTCGACAACTAGTAGAAGTAAAATTATACAGAGTAATTCAAAAGGTAAGAAGATGATTCAGAGCGACATTTAGAGCAGGAAAGTTCATCGTCAGCTTTATTTATTTGCAACCGTTTCAGAGTTACAACTGGTCAAACAATTAATTCACATCTCGTGATACAATAAATACTAATTAACCGTCATTTCTTTTGATCTATGTTTCTTTACAAAGCATGATTCTAATTTTTTTCCTCGAACAAGGCGTATGGACATGAAAATACATACATGCAAAATCACAAGAACTGAAGGGGAGGAAGAGTGAAGAAGAATAAAAAGACAAATAAATTAATAAATTGAAATTAAAGGAAGACAGAACGGAAGAAAGAACTCGATATGAAAGGAACTGAAAGCAGAAAGTTAGAAATAAATTAAACAAATTAAAGATTTTAAAGAAATTGCTAGAGTGATCAGTAAAGAAAACGTAAAAAAAAAAAAAAACAAATGTAAGGGAGCAGAGCGAAATAAACGAACAAATAATTAAAGTAACATACTGAAAACAAAAAGACATGGGAAATAACATATTCTACATGAATCCTCCTCCTTCATCACTGCGAAATACTTCCTTTGTAATGTAATTATTTTAACACAGGAGATGGTGTCTCTTCTATATAGATTTCAATGAATTTTACTTTCTTTTAACAAAGCCACAGAAATTTAACTACATGCTTCACTCTAGCACTTACACTTACTTCAGATAAACAAATCTACTACACGAGTCATTCCACGTCAAATCGCACAAAATTATACAAATTTTGACCTTCATATTTCTGATTGCGTTTATATTTTTTTTACCAACTTTATGGGTCTAATAAACCAACAAGTGTACTTTTATTTCCTCCAAGGTCCACATGTTTTTAAAATATTGCATGTTAAAATTCGTTAAAAATGTCGCACAATCCAACATTTAAAGCGTCATATTTCCGAGCATATTTATGTAAAATTTTTTTTTGAAAAATGCATTTAAAAGCTTAAAGTACTGTATTTTGTTAAATATTTACTAACTAATTTTAATATAATTATTACAAATATTTTTTTATGATTCAATTTTTAAAAGTTAGATATCAATGTGAAATAGCCGTATTAAAAATCTAAAAAAAATGCCTACTAGGTGCACTGAAGTATTCTTAATAATTCCAGAAAAAATCAGAATGGGATCGCCAATAGTTTAATGGAAATTTAATTACTTACGACGCAATGTGTAGCGGTCGGTGCAGCAGCAGTGGACGGGAAGCGTTGAAGCGCGCTGGGAGGTTTATCGGCGCTGGATGATCGACTGAACGTTGCAAGATTACACACAGTAGGGATCAAGTCACTCGAGAAAACACTGCTAATTGACTTATTATGATATCCTCAAATATTTATACATTATGCTTTTTAAACGTTTGTTTTCATTCACACTACACTTTAAATTTTCATTCGCCTACCTTCTTTCTTGAAAGAAAATTGTTTTACTAGGCCTAAATCTTCAGTTTTTGACAACGGAATGAAAGAATGTAATTTTAATGTACCAGTTATTCGTTTTAGATTGTGGTATCTGGCCTGCAAATTTTCAGTGTGGTTTTTGTGCTTATTCAATGGGCAAAATATAAATGACACTTTAGAAATGTTTTTTGTGACCCATCAAACAGTTTTTTTTTTTGTTGATGTTGTTTTATAGGATCATGTATAAGCTGCTCTCGTTGCAAGTCTTTTAACAGTTCCTCCAATGCCACCACATGGACTTTTACCATGCGACGTTGCAAACAAGTGTCATTCAGCAATAATTCCATAATCGTCTTCATGTAAGCAATTATTTTAAAAATTCTTTTTGTTTTTGTATTGTTAACTTGATCCATCGGAAAAGTAAAAGATTTTTTCATATCGTTCAATTCTTGCTTTGAGAAGTTGATTACTTCGGATTGAAAACAATGAAAGGAATCGGTGTAATGTTTCATGCTTTCTGAGATGACAACAATATTTTTGTGACGAATTTCTGTACCTTCTTTGAAATATACTACAAAAGGATGTATTGTGTCTTGGCATTTGTTCCAATGCACACCTTGTACTCAATCTTGTATTACAAATGAATAATTTTCAGAAAAGTCTGCAATGGGTCTAACTATGTAATTTTCAGGTTGTACATTTTCTTTGCATTCCGTCAAAAATAAAATATGGCGACTTTTGAAGGGATGACGATGCATCTTCTACATGAAAAACTTTACTTGCTTGGAAGCCTTTTATGTTTTTTTTAACTTTTCACGGGGGTATCGTTTTCGTTGTAGTTTTCTTTTCTTGATAGGGGATTCTATTGATATCAAACTCTTGTTTAATTCCTCAATATTGGTGATTTCTAGCGCTGTATCAATAGATCTGCTAAACTAAGAACTGGGACAATCACTCTCTCTGCCCGCACTTTTATTTGATTCATGTTTACTAATATCACAAGAACTACCGGCTTCACATATAATTTCATCTGACCTATCTGGAAGTTGATAGATTTTTTACGGAACGAATCACATATTCGCACATTCAAACACTCCTGTAAATTGAGCTTTATCAATAAATCGCGACTTATGCGTGTTAGTGTTCTTTTCTTTTTAAAAGCGTGATTAGAAAGGTCAAATGGATTTAAACACTTGTTATATATTACGCGTTCTTTACCGTCACTGATGTTGTATAGAAGTCACGTCACTCCGTGAAATTCAAACCCTGACTGATTATTTTTCTCTTCTATATTTTGTCTCCTGCCATCTGTTTACTGCCATAAAGTTTAGTGCCTTACCCAGCCTTGCTATCTTTAAACACTTCGCTATATTACAGTATAAACATATAGCATTGTGAAGGGCTCCTCCTCTTAGCTGTTCTGACAATAATATGATAACTTTAGATATTTACTTTTCCGTAAGGGATTGATCATTTGATGAATGAATGCATTTCTTTCGTAGTGTGGCGAGATCAGATATTACATGCAACGGGGGATTTCGTAAAAATTGCCGCCGACAGCCTTCTAGTCTATCTATGGCTGCAAGAAGTACATTAGCTTTGAATCGCGAGCGCGTGCATGCCTCCGGAAAATAAATTGTTACAAATGTATGTGTGGAGATTCCACATTTCCAAATGCAGTAGGTTACAGATAATACATCAGGGAATAAGTCTATAATTTTTTTCAGATTTTTAACTTGGCTATTTAATATAGTAATTATGCTTTGAAAAAGAAATTATTTAAAAAATACTCCAATTTTTAAATGTATTAGTGATAGGCCTAAAGTAATAAAAAGTGTTGTATTTAGTCTTTAAAATGCGCCAAACCGCAAATCTAAATTATTTGTAGACACAGAGTTCTAAGTGAGTTTATGTAACAGTGCGCGCATAATTTGCGGAATTTCCGATAGTCATAACTACACAAATAATTAATAATTGTGAAAAAAACAATACAGGTCTCTTTATTTGATGTCTGGAATTCATGAAAAAAAATTCGACCATTTCCGAGAAGGTAGTGTTTTATGGCTGTGCGATTTGACGTGGAATGACTCACATAAGACAGAAACAACCTCAAACGGTATCTCATTTGCTACCGAGAGTTTGAGACTTAATCCCATTATAATTTCTGAAACGTTCTACAAATAAATTACATCAAGCACTGCTTTTCTTTTCCTGCTTTTGAGTTCAAGTTTCATACGTTCATTTTCAATGTAGAATACAAATAACTGTCCATTCCAATAAATACACTAAATCATTAACACCATCAGTTGCTGCTGTGGTCATGTCAGTAAACAAACTGTTCATTTAGCTTTAAACATTTAATGACTCATTCAGTGTTATTAATTAGGAGTGATAAAAAATAAATACAGATAGTAAACAATGTGGAAACAGAATGGGATGATTTTTATCTTTAGCTTTTTGTTTGAATTTGTCATGTGTTACGCAAATATTTTTACAACACGGCATGCATATTTAGTAATAAATGTTTCAATGCAAATTACTATTTTAAAATAATATCATATCCGAGTTGAAGCAGGAATTAGGAAAGGGAGAGACCGATTTATTAGCGAAGTGATATCTCCATATTTTTATTACATGTATTCGCGGGGATGTTCTGGCGACTTCGTTAGAATTAGCTTCCCACACAGGTGTTTCGTCACTTGTCAGCATCGGACAGATTTAGGGCCACCTTGTGCGTGATTGTATATAGACACTCGGCGATGCGTAAAAGCCGGAGTTAGACTGGACCCGTGGGAAAGCAATTGCAAGCTTGGGTTTTCCAAAGAACGGGGTTCTCCAAAATCGACAAACTAATTAGATGTTATGGGAAATCCAAAGTCTAAATTTAGAGATGACATATTTCGCGCCCAATAAGAAGAGATCTTGGTCCAGCTTATGAGGTCACTTTGGACCAATAGGGAATAGATTTTAGGCCGGTTAAGTGACGTAGTTGTTAGCCAATAGAATAGTTAGTTTTAGCGTAGGATAGGTTTTTATAAATAAGGGTGACGGGGAGCGGAGATGATCACGACATGTCATCGTGTCGGCGGCCCTACATACAGGGCACAATCACGACTTCTCATCGTGTCGGCGGTCCTACATACAGGGCACAATAAATACTTCGTTTTGTGTCGACAGGACGACGACTTCTTTTCGTGTCGACGGCACGACACACTGAGTTTTTTTGGTGTCGGCGGCCCAACTTAATAGTCTTTCTTCCGGCGAAGACTCGATAGATTGAACTTTGTCATCGGCGAGACTACTCGCCAACGTTTAGGAGCTTCGATCATAGTGTACGGGACAGAGTATTGAATTTATAGTATCGGATAGAGCTTATTCAGAGCTGCAATAGAGTCGATACAGAATTGCGACCAACGATTGAATTATAAGTCAGCCGGAAATACATACTCTAGGGTTTACCAAGTGAATACGACAATAAACTTATAGTTTTGGAATTTACACTGCCTTTTATATAAGTAGCCGGCTTGGGATTATTCCCGACATCATCCTACACCACAACCGTACCTCGGCTACCCTGAGTGAATCTTACGCAACACCGAGACACACCCACCCTCAAATGGTCTCCAACGTGGGGCCTCAATAACGACCACTTCACCCTCAAATGGCGCCCAACGTGGGGCCTCAATAACGACCACTTCACCCACAGAGTGTATAGCAGAGTGATGCATTTCTTTATTTAAACAAAAAGAAGTTATTAATTTCGCTGAAAAAATCTTTCTAGCATGTGCGTACATACATGCATTTATGCATGCTTTCACGCACGCATGCACACACACACACATGCTTTCATACATACATAGATACTGCTATGATTAGAAAACTTGGCCGGTCATAACATTCTGCGTAGTAAGCCAGGAAAGTCCATTTGATAGTGATACGTAAAAAAGGGGTATATGGGTTAATCGCTGTGCAGCTCTTATGGAGTTCACTTCTTTTCCTTGTGCAAATGCGTAATATACTGACTACTGCAAAAACATGTACCGTAATGGAACCAATAGAACATTGTACCTAACTTTATTGTGAGTGGAAGAGTGAAAAATAAAAGACTGCATTGTGTTAAGTATGAGTGTTTGGATAGCAGTGAGCAGAAAAACTGTGATCGCCCAGGGATTGTTTTTCAACATAGCTATCAGCAAGCATGAAGTTCTCCTCCTTTCTCCTCCTGCCCCACTGAATCTGCTGAGAAAATGACTCACCCCACAACACCCCTACCCAAATGTTCGTGCGTAACACCGCACATGCATACATACATACATACATACATACATACATACATACATACATACATACATACATACATACATATTGTCCGCGCAACTTATCTAGGCAGCTGGGTTCCCTAGTGCTCTCTCACTGCCTCGTAGCTGTCTGCTGGCTACCTGACCGTCGCTGCAGCAGTTGTACGTACTGTTACAAAAACATCATTCGGTATTTAATTTCAGTGCATTCCATTCGATATGGTAGGTGAAAGTATATGGTTTCACAAAATAACAATTATAAATAAATTACATTTTTCTTCTTCTGTGTGCTATACAGTATGATCACAACTCCAATTATTACGATATTCGTATCTGGCCGTGAACTACTGATGGTAAGCGATGCATGAGGTCTTTCAACTAGAAGCACGGGTCTATAGTTGTTGGGTTTCCACACACAGTCATTATCAATATTCTTCTTCTTCTTCCTCCTCCTCCTCCTCTTCCCTTCTTCAATATCATCATCATTATCATCATCATCATCATCATCATCATAGTCATCACTGCTGGTGTCGTTTAGACGTATTATAAAATCCATAAATTATTAGGGAAAACACTTGAAGCAAGTAAAAAGATACGTTTCGAAATAAATCCCGAAAAGACAAAGTATAATATGATGTCTCGTGACTAGAACATAGTACGAAATGGAAATATAAAAATTGCAAATTTATCCGTTGAAGAGGTGGAAAAATTCAAATTCAGCAACAGTAACAAATGTAAATGACACTAAGAGGAAATTAAACGCAGAATAAATAGGGGAAATGCCTGCTATTATTAGGTTGAGAAGCTATTGTCATCCAATCAGCTCTCAAAAAAGCTGAAAGTCAGAATTTATCAAACAGTTAGTATCGGTTGTTTTGTATGGTTGTGAAACTTGGACTCTCACTTTGAGAGAGAAACAGAGGTTAAGGGTGTTTGAGAATAAGGTGCTTAGAAAAATATTTAGGGCTAACAGGGGTGAAGTTACAGGAGAGTAGAGAAAGTTACACAACACAGAACTGGACGCATTTTATTAGAAACATTAAATCCAGACGTTTGAGATGGGCAAGGCATGTAGCACGTATGGGCGAATCCAGAAATTATTTAGACTGTTAGTTGAGATGCTGGAGAGGAAAAGACCTTTAGAGAAGCCGAGACATAGATGGGATGGTAATAATGAAATGGATTTGAAAGAGGTGGGACATGATTACTGTAGAGACTGGATTAATCTTGCTCAGGATAGGGACCGATGGCGGGCTTATGTGAGGGCGGCAATGAACCTCCGGGTTTCTTATAAGTCGTAAGTAAGTAAGACATTTCTCTTTTGTCTGTTGATCGCAACAAACAACCACTGACCATATTATCTCCCTCTCCTTACTCTGTACGCTAAATTAAAATTAAATTATGGTTTTTTTAACGACTCTCGGAACTACAGAGGTTATATCAGCGTCACCGGTGTGCCGGAATTTTGTCCCGCAGGAGTTCTTTTACATGCCAGTATATCTACTGATATGAGCTTGTAGCATTTTCACACACTTAAATGCCATCGACCTCGGCCGGGATCGAACCGGCAACCTCGAGTATAGAAGGCGCGTGTAACCTTGTTGCATCTCGTATTACTACCGGCCATTGCATAAATATGTCTTCACAGAACGCAAAATTACTGTAAGTAGTCGACCTGGTTGGCGAGTTGGTATAGCGCTGGCCTTCTACGCCCAAGGTTGCGGGTTCGATCCCGGGCCAGGTCGATGGCATTTAAGTGTGCTTAAATGCGACAGGCTCATGTCAGTAGATTTACTGGCATGTAAAATAACTTCTGCAGGACAAAATTCCGGCACATCCGGCGACGCTGATATAACCTCTGCAGTTGTGAGCGTCGTTAAATAAAACATAACATTTACTGTAAGTAGAGATCACACTAAGCAAGCAAATGTATTTTACCCGCCTCGTAGACCATCCTTCCCTGTCCTGCCCCGCTGCCTCTAGAAGCGACCCCGCTACTCCCCGCGCCACTCTCTTTTAGCAGCCAAGATAAGTTTCGAGGACGATAGGCCTACATACATACATACATACATACATACATACATACATACATACATACATACATACATACATACATACGCAAGCGCGCGTGAGTGTATGTCCGTCAAAAAAAGCACAAGGTGTAGTAAAGGGGGTCAAGAAAATTAATTCAGAAAAGAGAGTGACGGCCTATTCGGAAATGTTACCGGTGTCGAGTGTCATATCGCATTATTTAAGTTTATTTATTTATTTGTTTGTTTATTTGTTTATTTATTTATATTTTTATTTATTTATTTATTTATTTTGCTAACATTTATTATATAGGCTACACAGAAAAACTTTTGCTTGTCCCTGAAAGAGTAGAACTCGTGCTCAGGGGCGGATTCCTGAATTGAAATTAAGAAGTATGTAATACAATATTTGTCTTAAGTCTACTACCACATGAGAATATATAAATTTAAATTTACATTTTTTCAGTTTTTATAAAATCCTTACGTAACTTTTTTAATTTAATACTAGAACTATTAGAATTTACAAGATTAGGATATTTAAATATAAATTTGTTATACCTATATTCTTGGACCAAAAATTACTACTATGATTGAATACTGTAGCAGTGTTGCATTTTGGTTCAAACGATCTTAAATAATTCATACCTTTTGTTTCATAACTATGAGGATATAATTCAAAATTATTTTGATTTTTATGTATGAATTTTATTAATACAATATAATAAATTTGTCTTATTTTAAGAACATTAAAGTCTAAAAACAATATTTGAGATGGAAAATCTATAGTTACCGGTAGACTTATTCTGTCTAAAAATAAAATACACAATTCGGTCAATACTCAACGGTGTTCTAAATTCATAAAATACAATAAAAAATCACAACAGTTGTATGAACATATGTACTTGTCAAACTTCTTTAATTATTGTTAAAACCAGACATGTCTGACATTATGTTGACTCAGTAAGATACACATCCGAAATCGAGCTGTCTTTGCCATCACTGATGATGGGGATGCAATTTCCGAAACATGTCTGAATTTAACAATTAAAGAAGCTTGACAAGTATACACTACCGGTCAAAAGTTTTCGATCAGCTATGAAAACAACTATATACTTTATTTCAATGTACAAACACATCGGAAAAACTAAATAGACCAACAAAATAAATAATTTCTCTCTCTAGCATTGTGATATGATGAAATATTCAAAACGAAATCCCTGTTTGAACCACAAATCCATAGTTGTGATAGGTGATCGAAAACTTTTGACTGGTAGTGTATGTGTTCATACAACTGTTGTGATTGTTTATTGTATTTTATTGCATTTTATAGCTATATGAGGAGCTTATTTTCAAAAGACCCTTGTCCGTTCCCATAACTTTGTGAAAAATCACGAAAAACGTTTTAGGTCTAAAATTTCTTACCAGCTAGGCAAGAGACATTATGAACCGAAGAGGTTGGGTGCTTGTAGAATTAAATGGGAGCATCAGATTTTTATTCCAAAGCTGGAACTAATATTTTATCACAATTTTTTTATCTTTACAAGTGTAAGTTTAATTACAATAGTCACTTTTAACGCAAGATTTTAGTAGTTTAGAGGGCGTTCTGAAGCCAAATCATGACAGTTGAATGTAGTGTTATACTTGAAGAATGCTTGGACACAGAAAACACATTTTCGTTATCAGATTGACAAGACACATTTTGAAAATGAGCTCATATCATTGTCTACTTGGCTTGGTTTTTCGAGGGTTGTACCAGGGATGCTTACATTGACCCATTGTTCCATTTCGACTGGCGTCCCGGGTGGCATTCGTGAATACGATACTGATAAGTGAGTCATCTTACCAGAGCCCAGATAGAGCCAGGTCCCAGTCCCAAACGAGCCAGAAACTTGAAAAAAAAAAAAAACAGGTGAATATGAGTTATACAGCACATGTCTGTAAAAGCAGTGTATGTTAAACAGTGATGTTTATGGACCTTGTAAAAATAGTGTTGTTGAATGTATTGTGTAGTAGTAGATAATATTAAAATAATTTGAACTAACGAAGTGGTATTTGCACACTTCTGTATTGCACTATACACTAATACCCAAAGAATACAATATCAATTCGAATGTAGGCTTTCAAGGAGGCGTCAATGGAGTTAGAATTAACCGGGCTAATAGACCGAGGTCTACTGGCGTTGTTACGACCGTAATGACGTGGTCGTAACACCGCCAGTAGACCGTGACTATAAGGACCCGGTCGTAACAACGCCAGTAGACCGTGACTATAAGGAGCTGGTCGTAACAACGCCAGTAAAACATGAACGTAACGACGTAGTCGTAACGCCAGTAGACCACGACCGTAACGAACCTGGTTGTAACACCGCCAGTAGACCATGACCGTAACGATCTGGTCGTAACAGCGCCAGTAGACCACGACTGTAAAGACCTGGTCGTAACAGCGCCAGTAGACTACGACCGTAACGACCTGGTCGTAACACCGCCAGTAGACCACGACCGTAACGATCTGATCGTAACAGCGCCAGTAGACCACGAGTGTAAAGACCTGGTCGTAACAGCGCCAGTAAACCACGACCGTAACGACATGGTCGTAACGACGCCAATAGACCACGACCGTAACGACCTGGTCGTAACAACGCCAATAGACCACGACCGTAACGACCTGGTCGTAACAACGCCAGTAGACCACGACAGTAACGACCTGGTGTAACGCCAGTAAACCACGACCGTAACGACCTGGTCGTAACAACGCCAGTAGACCACGACAGTAACGACCTGGTCGTAACACCGCCAGTAGACCACAACCGTAACGATCTGGTCGTAACAGCGCCAGTAGACCACGACCTAACGACCTGGTCGTAACAACGCCAGTAGACCACGACAGTAATGACCTGGTCGTAAGAACGCCAGTAGACCACGACAGTAACGACCTGGTGTAACGCCAGTAAACCACGACCGTAACGACCTGGTCGTAACAACGCCAGTAGACAACGGCCGTAACGACCTGGTCGTAACGCCAATAACCACAACCGTAATTACCTGGACGTAACGTCAGTAGACCACGGCGGTAACGACCTGGTCGTAACAACGCCAGTAGACCACGACCGTAACGACCTGGTCGAAACGCCAGTAGACCACGACCGTAACGACCTGGTCGTAACAGCGCCAGAAGACCGTGACTATAACAACCTGGTCCTAACAACGCCAGTAAACCACGAACGTAACGACGTGGTCGTAACGCCAGTAGACCACGACCGTAACGACCTGGTCGTAACACCGCCAGTAGACCACGACATTAACGATCTGGTCGTAGAGCGCCAGTAGACCACGACCTAACGACCTGATCGCAACGAAGCCAGTATATCACGACAGTAACGACCTGGTCGTAACAACGCCAGTAGACCACGTCCGTAACGACCTGGTCGTAACAACGCCAGTAGACCACGACCGTAACGACCTGGTCGTAACAACGCCAGTAGACCACGACCGTAACGACCTGGTCGTAACGACGCCAGTAGACCACGACCGTAACGACCTGGTCGTAACGACACAAGTAGACCACGACCGTAACGACCTGGTCGTAACACCAGTAGACCACGACCGTAACGATCTGGTCGTAGAGCGCCAGTAGACCACGACCTAACGACCTGATCGCAACGAAGCCAGTAGATCACGACAGTAACGACCTGGTCGTAACAACGCCAGTAGACCACGTCCGTAACGACCTGGTCGTAACAACGCCAGTAGACCACGACCGTAACGACCTGGTCGTAACAACGCCAGTAGACCACGACCGTAACGACCTGGTCGTAACGACGCCAGTAGACCACGACCGTAACGACACAAGTAGACCACGACCGTAACGACCTGGTCGTAACGCCAGTAGACCACTACCGTAACGATCTGGTCGTAGAGCGCCAGTAGACCACGACCTAACGACCTGATCGCAACGAAGCCAGTAGCTCACGACAGTAACGACCTGGTCGTAACAACGCCAGTAGACCATGTCCGTAACGACCTGGTCGTAACAACGCCAGTAGACCACGACCGTAACGACCTGGTCGTAACAACGCCACTAGACCACGACCGTAACGACACAAGTAGACCACGACCGTAACGACCTGGTCGTAACACCAGTAGACCACGACCGTAACGATCTGGTCGTAGAGCGCCAGTAGACCACGACCTAACGACCTGATCGCAACGAAGCCAGTAGATCACGACAGTAACGACCTGGTCGTAACAACGCCAGTAGACCACGTCCGTAACGACCTGGTCGTAACAACGCCAGTAGACCACGACCGTAACGACCTGGTCGTAACAACGCCAGTAGACCACGACCGTAACGACCTGGTCGTAACGACGCCAGTAGACCACGACCGTAACGACACAAGTAGACCACGACCGTAACGACCTGGTCGTAACGCCAGTAGACCACTACCGTAACGATCTGGTCGTAGAGCGCCAGTAGATCACGACCTAACGACCTGATCGCAACGAAGCCAGTAGATCACGACAGTAACGACCTGGTCGTAACAACGCCAGTAGACCATGTCCGTAACGACCTGGTCGTAACAACGCCAGTAGACCACGACCGTAACGACCTGGTCGTAACAACGCCACTAGACCACGACCGTAACGACCTGGTCGTAACGACGCCAGTAGACCACGACCGTAACGACACAAGTAGACCACGACCGTAACGACCTGGTCGTAACGCCAGTAGACCACGACCGTAATGAACTGGTCGTAAGAACGCCAGTAGATCACGACCGTAACGACCTGGTCGTAACAACGCCAGTAGGCCACGACCGTAACGGCCTGGTCGTAACGTCAGTAGACTACGACCTAATGACCTGGTCGTAACAACGCCAGTAGACCACGACCGTAACGGCCTGGTCGTAACGCCAGTAGACTACGACCATAACAACCTGGTCGTAACAACGCCAGTTGACCACGACCGTAACGACCTGGTCGTAACGCTAGTAGGCCACTACCGTAATGAACTGGTTGTAACAACACCAGTAGACACGACCTGGTCGTAACGCCAGTATACCACGACCGTAATGAACTAGTCGTAAGAACGCCAGTAGACCACGACCGTAACGACCTGGTTGTAACAACGCCAATAGATCTCGGCCTATTGGCCCGGATAATTCTAACTGCACGATTTCAATTTTCTAACCCTATCTGCTTGTATTTCAATTAGTTGTATTAGAAGGTAGTGTAAAATAGACTGTCCCTTTCATCTTCTTGTTGGCTCCAATAATAATTTTTAGTGAACGATGAAGTGAGGAATAAGAATTTAAATGTTTCATTTTAAATTGGTTGGTTTAAGAATGTGGGGGGTGGGGAAGATAATATTTTCTGCATAACTTTTGACTTTTCGCCACCAGGTGCGCTTCTTAATGCATAGAGTAATTAGTTATACTTTCCGTCACTTGGTGTGGTGCTTGATGTAATTAGTTCTCCTGAAAATAAGAGCTGGCAAAAAGATCAATTTGTACATTAGTGCCTCTAGCGTGTGAAACGGGACACTAAAAAAATACGCATTCTATTACATTATTCATTCATGGTGAGGGTTTAGCAGGCTTCGTTCTGCATGTTAGCTGTGCTGTGATTCAGCTAAGAATACATTCTGTTGTGTTGTGTTCTGCAGTATCTACATCTAGGCGTGGACATGTACACATTTTAAAAACACACTTACGGAAAAATAAATCATATTTCAAAACAAGAATTTTAGACTTAAATTTTTTGGCAGTTCAGTTCCGTGTAGAAAAATAATGCTGTACTACGCAGTGAGTCAGGTAAGAATGAATACAGTTTATTCCCATACGCTGTATTGTATTTTGCAATGATTTATTTATTACATTTTGAAAACGTACATGTGTTAAATGAGATTGTATAGGAGAACAGGGGAAAACTTTATAGACGTAAATTTCCTAGCCGCCAGGTTTCGTACAAAAAATTAGCTACATTTAGTGAAAAAGTTTAATGAAACAAGTTCTGTGAATGATCGAAAAAGCCAACGACAAAGTTTAAAGTAATAGGTCTTCATGACCATGCATTTCAGTCAATGATTCTGAAAACCTGTACGCCTATTGGAAATCAGT
Organism: Periplaneta americana; assembly: GCF_040183065.1. Classification (NCBI taxonomy): domain Eukaryota; kingdom Metazoa; phylum Arthropoda; class Insecta; order Blattodea; family Blattidae; genus Periplaneta; species Periplaneta americana. Next base: position 138,167,182 of record NC_091118.1, read on the forward strand.
ATTATGCAATATCGCAATATCTTTTCTTCATAATTCTAGAGCCGAAACCTTGTGAATGCGATGTTAAGACCAATTTATACTTAAGTGTAATTTCAAGACAAATTTTAATGATAATTTTTAGTCCTATTCTCTAACCGCTAAATGTCAAGTTCAGATGCAAGGGAATGTAGTCCAAACACTCTAAGCTTTCAGGAGCTACAGGGATTAAGGAGCAAAAGGGCCGTGAAATGATCTCGAAGCTACTTCGTCTTAATCCAATCTAGCCACTAAGATCACGGACAGCTGCACCGTTCGCCAATGTGTCGGTCCTCTTTGTCTTGGCTGGGCTAATGCAAGATTCCCCACCTACCTAACCCTACAGCCACACCCCGAGCGCGTCTGCAGACCTAGATCTACACCCAATCGCAAAAAAAGTCCATGTTACGTCCAAGTCTGAAACGGAATGTCCAGGAAAGCAATGTAAATGAGCTCCGAGGCACAGCATTTGAGAGGGATTCTCTCTTCCTAGTATTGATCGTCAGGGAAAAGAATGAACTTGTCAGGAATGCGACATGTAATCACAGCTTGCACTTAAGTAGGAAGTATCAACAGACTACTGAAGTGAATACTTGCGGCAAAAAAGTTTCTAACACGCATTTCTTATAAAAGTAACTTTGACATTCAGAACTATTGTGTGCACCATGGAAAGTGTTTCTCTTGAGTTAATATCGGCAAACCTGATATTTTGCTAGTGGCAGTTTCAATGTCAATAGTTGTACGGGAGCAGAAATTTTTTAATCAGTCTGTAACTAAAAGGTTGTAACTTACAATGTGAGTAAAATATTGCAGTATTTTGGCACAGAAAAACAAATGTTTTGTTTATTTTAGAAAATAAAGAACTTCTGATGTTTTTTTTTTATTTCAGGATATTGTTATAGATGTACAGTGTACTATTAAATTAATAGTAAAAATTGAAATCATTTTCAAATAAAAATTCTAGCAGAAGTTGAATGTTTTCCTATCATGTAAACTTCAGAATTTACAAAGTTGAAACTTTTTTGCTTTTAGTTTTTCTTAATGGTACGGTATCCGTATGTCTATTGTCTAACACAGGCATCTCCAAAGCTATAGGTAGCGCCGAATCACTGCTGAATGCAGTCCGCAACACTTCCGTGTACGTTTGAGGCGTGGGGATGAAGAAATAACTGATAAAATCACATAGTCTGGCCGTGGTGGATTACTTCAATTAGCTTTAGCAATGGCTGTTTATTTATCGAATTATCTACATAAATAATATAATATATTTAGACAAAATTATTCCATAAAAACATTTCCCTACAGTTACATTTTTAATATAACACAATCAATATTTGTTTGAAAATGAACACAATGAATGTTAAAAGTCAATCTTAAATAGCATTTGATATACAAATGAACTGTTATTAACTAGTAATTAATTATGTTGTTTCTATATCAATTCAATCACTAATACACAGTAAAGAACTTGGTTTATATGTATGTAATAATAAGTAACATTATGTGTAACCATTATTGTTCTCTAATCTTCGAGCAAAAACAATTAAAAAATTTGGTCTTATATTTGATACAGCCATGTAATTGTGCCAAAAGGATTTTGTCCATTATACGTTTCCTGTTTTTTTTTTATTTCACAATGCTCACCTGTGAAAGAAAAAAATACTCACACTTACAGGTTGACGCATACAAAGATTCTATGGAACAAACAAAGGAATAATAATAATAATAATAATAATAATAATAAGAAGAAGAAGAAGAAGAAGAATATAAGCCACTAATTGAGGTTCTGGCTGATATGTACAGTTGTCAAAAAAAAAAAGTGGCCGCACTCGTGAACAGCGAATATTTTCAAAGTCCACTTCGGGTCGCGGCGATGTTACACGATGCATGTGCTTGTACAAGCAGTTCCGGAACTATGAAAGTGTTCCATATCTGCGCCTCGTAGACCAGCGGTACAGTGCTTATTTAATGATTCATAGGTTGTGGGTTTGGGCCTTCTTCAAGTTTTCATTTTATTTTTTAATCGATGTAAATGATATTGAAATTATCATTTATATTCAGTTATCGTTCTTTATGGATATCACGTTATTTATATTTTGTTATCGTTCTTTAGAGATGTGAATAAAATTCAAGTCATCATTTGTATTCTGTTATCGTTTTATAACGATATGAATAATAATAATTATTATTATTGTATCTCCAATGGGTGTTAGCCCTATTTTATATATGTATGTTAGGGCTATAGTTTTATAGCTTACACAAAAAGGTAAGCATAAAGAGAAATGGAAAAGAAAATTAAATTAGCTTACTCGATGTAAACAAAACATAAACAATCCGTAAATTAGGCATTGCGATTGCAAAACAAATATCAGGTATCAATTTGAAACATACAAAAACATTAACAAGACACATATGAAACACTTCTATAACACAAATATGCAGCTTTCCGTACCATACATCATAAGTTAATACACAATAGTCACACAAACACAATCAAACTATAATTACGACATTGCGACGACATCATGCATCTCATGACTGACTCACATATATAACAAATCAAGCATCCGTTGCAACATATACATTTAAAAATAGTAACCACTCTTTTAAAAGTTACAAATTTGGCTCCAAGAAGAATAAATAGGACACTGTTACTAATTACTATTCTTCTACAATTTCTTAAATACATCTGTAATAAATCTGTGAAATTCCGATGTGAATAATATTCACGTTTTTTATATTCTGTTGTCGTTCTTTAGCGATATAAATAATATTCAAGTTATCATTTATATTCTGTTTTCCTTCATTAGCATTATAAAATAATATTCAAGTTATTTATATTGTTATTGTTCTTTCGCAATATAAATAATCTGTACTTTATGTAAGTAATTATTATAACACAAATAAACATCCTTCTTTGTAAAATAGGTTATTTTATTTAGATAATTAAATACGTATTATATAATATCTTATATTAATTAAACAAACCGATATTTATCATTTATATTCTGTTATCGTTCTTTAGTGATACTGCATAAATAATATTCAAGTTATTTATATTGTAATCGTTCTTTAGCGATATAAATAACATAAATTTAATATTAGGTTTGGAACAATACAGTTGCATAATACTGGTATTAGTTTTTCTTTTTGTATTATTACATTATACTATCTTGAACCACAATAAAATGAAAAGGAGTAACGAGAAATTGAACCTGAGACGTTGACATCTAAATTCCGACGTTCGTCCGCTGAGCTACGAGGGCAAAAGTGTGGAAACATTTTCGGAAAAATTGGCCCAATCACACTCTAAGATTTTCTGATGATTCGTAGAAGCTAGTCCAGGATGCGGGGGGCAAAGGCTAATTGGGATTTCCCGTTCTCTGATCGGGTCAAACATCCTGATAGAACTAATATTTAACCCTTACCGTGACTTTCGGTGAAGTCCGGAGGGCCCAATTAGTCAAAACCACTCTCCTCATCGCCACGCTTGGGCCCCCTGGAATCTAATAAGATGCGAAAGAGATAGTGGTGTGCGGAAAGCAACGGGATGTTACTGCATTTAGGCCTATCCTTCCCAATAAAAACTGCAAACAGAAACAAAGGAAGCTTTTAATAGAAGAAGAAGGATCATCTGCGGACCTCTGGAAAAAGAACTAAGAAAGAGACTAGTGAAGTGCTTTGTGTAGAGTGTGGCATTGTATGGGGAAGGAACATGGACATTACGACGAAATGAAGAGAAACGAATTGAAGCATTTGAAATGTGGATGTGGAGAAGAACGGTGCGTGTGAAGTGGACAGACAGAATAAGAAATAAATTTGTGTTTGAAAAAGTGGGTGAAGAAAGAATGATGCTGAAACTGATTAGAAAGAGAAAAAGGAATTGGTTGGGTCTCTGGTTGAAAAGAATAATAGACGACATTAGGATATGTGGATCATATGCGGAGACTAAGAGGAAGGCAGAAAATAGGGAAGATTGGAGATTGCTGGGTTTACAATGAAAGACCTGCCCATGGGCAGAACACTTATGTATGTATGTTCAGAATGCCTGGAATATCGTGTCTAATAACAGTCGCTATTTGCAAAGACTAGTCGTTTCCATGGCCACTCGACTGCAAGATGATCGAGATAAGAGGAAGATAGACTAAATATTGAATTGTGGCTTTTTGTTTTGTTTTTTGAACGCTTAATTGTTTGAATGTTTTAAGGCCGACGCCAGTGAATTTGTTTTGTTTATGGCACGAAAGATATTGTTATTGAGAATAAAATCTTTTTTCTTCCCATATGCAGCCACAATATCATAATGATAAAGTCATGGCATAATATATTAATGAACGTGATGTTAATTACCGTACTAAAATAATCGTAAAAGAGAAAGGAGCCATTATGAATAGTTTGTCTCTCTCAAAAACAAAACAAAAAAGAACATAAAAAGCACGAGATTGTAGTCGAACGCAGGACCTCACGAATAAGAGTCCGGAACGCTACCATTACGCTATCGAATAACACACAGAATACTTCAAAATTATAACTGTAGATATCAGGCAACGTGGTCCAACAACATGTAACATCGCCTGTCTCCGAATTGTAGCGAAGATACCCGAAGGGAACTTTGTTTCAGGAGAGCGGCCACTTTTTCTTTTGACAATTATACATCTATTATCACGTAGTACATCTCACTTGGCGATATGTCAGAGGAAGAACAATTGGATGGAGTTACGCAAAAATAGACCAACCGACAATTTGAAAAAAAAGAAAAAAAAAAGAGAAGGAGAAATTTGCACAAATCTGTTGATGGCAGGCTAGTTTAACTCGGACAAATCAAGAATGCGACATCTGAATTTTGCTGCTATTTATAAGCAAAAATTCGTTTATGGCATAAAATAAATTTATTTTGCTTTGAAATATTAATTCAACTGCTGGTCGGTTATCAGAAATCGGTTAGTCTTTTTTGGATTATTTGTGCTATTTATTTGTAATAGTATGTATGTTATAATACATCTTGCATAAAATGTTATATTAAAAACAAACAGATTTATTTCAATGGCCAATATCTCGAAACGGGTTTTTGGCGCTTCGATCACTATTGCTAACCATCGTCCAATTGTTTGTATGCATCTGAAGTCTGAGTAATGTAATATGTAGATAGTCGGCGATGTATGCAATGAAGAGGGAAAGGAACTGGCCACCCTACCCCATTATCTCCTGGTCTAGTTGCCTCAAAAGTGGTGTCTTTTGGTATCACTTATGGGGTTCAGACTTGTCTTCGAACAGTTGAGTAAACAACAACAAACAATAATAATTTAATAATCCATATTCAATACCAGTTAATGGCACCCATGAGTAAATTTTCGAAATTATAATCTGTAAACGATAGATTTTAGAAATTCGTACCTAGCTATAACGAAAGAACAAAAAAATGTGTCCTTGTAGCTTTCATGATGCACAAGTTATAGGCAAATTTACAGTTTTGTTGGGCGATGAGCTGAAAAAGTCCCTTGCGTAACAATTTCTTTTTTTTTTTCGGTATCATAATTTGTGAATAGCCTCACCACACATACATGCTTCTTTAAATAGCCCTGAGTTTCAATGTAGATTCAATAGATAAGCCTCTAGAATTGTTTAAATATTATATATTTTTTCCTTCAGAATAAAGAAAAATATTAAGAAACTGGTAAAAATATATAGTACATCGAAATTTTAATCATAAAATCCGGAATTATTTTTATTCACTGCATATCTGTGAACTTAAATACCAAGTTTGAACTATCACAAAATCTACTTCGCAAGGAGCATTTTATAGGAATGAATATGCTGAAAATTTAAAGTGTGAGAAAAGAGCAAATAAAGATTTGAATACATTACTCATATTAAAATCCTCCTAGTTCACAAGTGAACCTATGGGAACATCTAACAATCAAAGTAGGGCGGTATATTGAAACAGAAGTCAATGAAAATGCAAATAAATCCGAATTGCTCAGTACAGTGCAAAACTGAGCGTGTTGCAGATGCAATTTACAGTAAAGCACCATGGGACTTTTAAAATTGGTGTATAGGCTTTAAAAATGGCGGTACCGTACCGGTGGTGCTACTTTCTTTATTATAAGGAGGTATGTAATATTTTATGTCAGAAAACAAAATTGTGATTTTTGAGACTTTTTTTTTTTCTCAAAATTCACTCATGGATACCGGTAATTCCAACATTAGAAATGTTATAAAGAAGTTAATATAATAATAATAATAATAATAATAATAATAATAATAATAATAATAATCATCATCATCATCATCATCATAACGCAGTTAGAGTTTACCTTTTAAATTAGAATATTAAGAGTGACACGCAGTATAATGGTTTTTTTTAGCCTCTATTGATTTTGAAAAGCCATGTAAAACCTTGCAGCAAATGAGGCATTTAATATTTCTCTCATAATCAGAAACTAAAATTTTTCCTCGAATTGCAAACGGAAGTTTCTTTTTTTCACATTCGACACGGAATAACACGACTTCGATACAGACATTGCGAAGCACCACTGATACCATCGTTCCTCTGTCATGCAGGGAAAGGAGTTGTGGCAGAAAACATTACGTCTTACAGTACTCACTGCTCGCAACTGACGTTTGCATCATAACGAGCTTAATGGACAGGTCTGGACTACATCATCATCCTTAAGTTTTTTCGGACGGGTTTTATGCTTTCTCTTACCATCATCTAGATATTTAGCATATTTAATCTTTTTTTAGAGTTTTTGCAAACGAGTGTGAATAATTTCATATTATTTAAAGTTACAGATTATATTTGGTTCAAAATGTCTTCTCCTACAGTTCTACAATGTCGAAACAGTCATAATGTCTTACAACCATAGCATTTAGCAAACGTGGTCATACTTTTTCGACTTGCATCAGTTGTTGTAAATTTGCACAATATGCTTTGTCTGTGTGATAAATGAACAGAGAAAAGAAACTGGGTCTCATTACTATAAGTTAATCCAATACATTAAAAAAAAAAAAAACTACAGGAAGTTTTACGTTTAGTTGACAAGATATTAGGTGTTTTTGTTGTGCTGAAGCGCATAAAATAAAATACGTTATTAATTTTTAGTGTACGGAAGTATTAATTAAATTAGGTGATTATAGTAATAGTTTGTATTGGCATCTTCGAAGTACCGTACAGCTCATGCATTACGTCCAGACACTCCCCCATTCTTCCTACAGAGCTGCGCACGAGATCGGATAGGAGAATGAGTTAGCTTTTGCCTTGAGCTCGGTAGACACACGCCCGACCTTCCCTTCTACTCCTACCCCCTCAGCAGAAACGTTGTTCCCCTACTGTGCATCGCGAGTGTCTTGACAAAATGCATGAGCTATACTGTGCAGAAGGAGAAACTTCAAAAACAGTATAAAGATTGTAACCTATATTGTAAGCAAATATTACAATCTTTCTGCACGTGAAAACACAGAGTTTCAATTATTTCATAAAATGTGGCACTTCTTCGTTCCTTTTTCCATTTCAACATATTGTTATACTCGTACATGTGTCATGGAATGGAAAGCAAAAAATACAAAACATTTTCAAATAAAATTCTAACAGAATATCGATTTTTTTTTTCTTCTGTAAAATTTAGAATTTGCATGTCACAACCTTTTTGCCCACAGGTATTCATTAGATGACAAAATATAATATTTTAGTGCAAGAAGTGCTTAAAATATTTCCAGTAAAAAGGCGTAGGTTTGTCGCCGTCTGTCAGATATTACGTAATCAACTTTTAAGCGAATAAGCCACGAGTAAAATATATATAATATATTATCATTTATGTTATAACAATAATTATTATTGTTATTGTATATAAAAATAATAAAAATGACGTATTCTCGCAATCATAAGGTTTCTGTGAATCCTCTGTCATATATTTATTTTTATTTTCTTCTTTATTTCTCGAAATTCTTCCTTTCCAGCTTTTATTTTCTCTTCCCTCCATAACTTTTTCCTTTTCCTTTCGTCGTTTCTCAGTTCTTAATAACCTTCTATGTGTTTTTCACTTTGTTTTAACATTCTCTATTCTGTTTTTATTTTTATTTTTATTTTTATTCTTATTTTTATTTTTATTTTTATTTTTATTTTTATTTTTATTTTCTTGTATATAGCTTTCTTTTTCTTTCATTTTTTCTATTTTATGCTATCATATTTATTTCTTCCTTCCTTCCTTGCCTCTCATCTCTTATTCCCTTATGTTTCATTGCTTTAGTAAATTGCCTCTTTATGTTGCATGCAATTTTTCTTTCTCCTTCACTTTTCTTTCCTCTCTCTTATGTGTTTTTTCATGTTTCTTCCTTCCTCAATCCCTTCCTTATCTCTCCGTCTGCGTTACTACTCTTTTATTTTTCTTTTCTTGTTTTGTGTACTTCCCCTCATTTTGTCTGTGTCTTCCTGTTTATCTTTCTCTCTTCCTAGCAGTCTTTCGTTCTTTCGTTCTTTCTTTCTTTGTTTCTCTCTTTCTCTCTTTTTTCTCTCTTTCTTCTTTATTTATATCTTTCTTTCTCTCCTTTTTTCTTTCTTTACTTTTTTCTTTCTCTCTTTCTCTCTCTCTTTCTTTCTTTCTGTCTTTCTTTCTTTCTCTCCTTTCTTTTTTTCTTTCTTTCCTTCTTTTTTCTTTCTTTCTTTCTTTCTCTCTTTCTTTCTTTTTCTCACTTTTTATTTCTTTCTTTCTTTCTTTCTTTCTACCTTCCTCCATATCCTTTCTCGACCTGCGTAAAACGGATATTCACATCTGTTTCCAGATGTCTCGGAATCCTCATTTAAAATGACACAGTACACGTTTCATTGTGTCGGGCTTTATCGAATTCTCTGTGCAATACGTCGTGAAACCATCCAACATTCCACAAAGGCTTGGTTGGTCAACGAGTGTGAGCGACAATGACCTGTCGTTGCCCTCAGATGACATTTGTTAGATTGAAAATTAATTAAAATAGAAATGTCACTGTTTCACGAGCTCTCACAGACCACATATTTAACATAAATGTTATTTGATAACATTCCCTTTGTCTGGCGTTTTACAAAATGTTATAAAATAGAGATTAACATAGATATGCAGAGTATTTACTATGTCAGTGATGCTAATGACAACATATTATGTGGCAGTTTTAAGTATTCAAACTTTCATATGAAATAACTCCCAAATTAATTGGAGTGTGTCTCAAACTGCAATACGACGAGCGTTAATTGGAATTTTGAAATTTCTACTCAAGGAATGATTTTCTGCTCTGTTTTCATTGCCTGTGATATGTTACTGACAAGCAAAATTATTCTTAATATCATATTTTTTTATACTATGGAACCAGTAGCAGAAACAGCAAAAAACTACAGACATAGCTCAGGCGGCAGGGCGTTTTCTTGCTGCGCCGAAGCTTCGCTCGAGCTTGGATTCGATTTTAGATTTGACTGATTGTTAATTGGAATTTTTCATACTTTTTCCCTCAACTGTAACATGAGTGTCAATTAATTACATGGTGAATCCCCCATCTCATCTCGGCAAATACAATCCATATACCAACAGACGCTAAGTAATCTAATAGTTGATATAGCATCTTTATCAACCACAATACATTTTATTTATTCTTCCTCAAACATTCCTGCTCCACTCTTTCGTATATTCTCTGATTCACACTCTCACTCTTTACATTTTTCTCGATTCAGACGTTTATTTATTTATTTATTTATTTATTTATTTATTTATTTATTTATTTATTTATTTATTTATTTATTTATTTATTTATTTATATACACAGTGTTTAAAAATACGGGGCATAATTTCAGGTATGTATTTCCCACATGTAGACAATCAAAATAGTTCATTACAACATGTGTCCGGATATGCTTCATTTCCGAGTTATGGCCTTCACAACATTGAAATTCACCGGAACGTTTTTCTTTCGGCAGGTCGCTGTCATTACAGAAGAAGTTCAAAATGTCCACCTCCTGCTTGAATACAACCTCACACCGATGTCTCATTGACCTGCGAACACTATCCCAAACTCCAGGAGTATTGCGTATGTCCTCAGAACATACCACAATTCGATTCCGAAGGGATTCCAAATCAGGCACCGAAGTCGAATAAACCAATGATTTTAAATGGCCCCACAAGTAGAAATCGAGAGGGTTCAGATCAGGTGAGCGTGGAGGCCAAGCAATTGGGCCACCTCTACCTATCCATCGATCAGGAAACCTTCGATCCAAGTACCGGCGAGCCGTACGACTGAAGTGTGCAGAAGCGCCATCATGCAAGAAGTGAATGTGTTGACGATTGATCAGTGGAGTATCTTCTAAAACATGAGGTATGGTGTTTTCCAGGATGTTTGTGTACGCCTGCCCCGTAAGTCTGTTTACAAGTACATGGGGTCCAACTAATCGATCACCAATGATACCGGCCCACATGTTGAGGGAGAACCGCACCTGGTGATGAGATGGAATAGTTGCACGTGGGTTTTCATACGCCCATACATGCTGATTGTGGAAATTTGTTATGCCATCTCGTGTGAACTGTGCTTCATCTGTAAATATTACTAAGGCAAGAAAGTTCGGATTTACACCACACTGCTGCAAGAATCACTGACAGAACCTAACTCGTGCAGGGTAATCTGCTGGTGACAGGGCCTGTACACGTTGCAAATGATAAGGATACAATTGATACTCTTTCAACAGTCTCCAGACAGTCGTATGAGGAACATTGACTTGCAACGCTACCCTTCGTGTGTTGATAGAAGGAGTCATGTTCACAGCCTCCAGAATCTCCTCCTGTACTTCTGGAGTTGTAGATCTTGGTCGTCCCCTTCCCAAACCAGGAGAGTTAAATTTTCCATACTCGCACAGACGGTAATGGAGACGTACAAATGTCTTCCGATCTGGACATTGTCGCTGTGGGTACCTCTCCTGGTACAAACGACGAGACGAGCCAGCGCAGCATTGCCGTCCGCCTTACCGTACATGAAGTGTATCTCTGCCAGCTCTTGATTTGAATACATGTCGCACAGTCTAACGCCTACACAACACTGAATGTAACCTTCGCCTCGGAATGAACTGCCAGAATGCCCTCTTAATGTCTCCTTTGACGGCAACGGCCTGCGGAAAGAAAAACGTTCCGGTGAATTTCAATGTTGTGAAGGCCATAACTCAGAAATAAAGCATTTCCGGAAACATGTTGTAATGAACTATTTTGATTGTCTACATGTGGGAAATACATACCTGAAATTATGCTCCGTATTTTTGAAACACCCTGTATATATGTATGTATATATATATATACTTACTTACTTACTTACTTACTTACTGGCTTTTAAGGAACCCGGAGGTTCATTGCCGCCCTCACATAAGCCCGCCATTGGTCCCTATCCTGAGCAAGATTAATCCAGTCTCTATCATCATATCTCACCTCCCTCAAATCCATTTTAATATTATCTTCCCATCTACGTCTCGGCCTCCTTAAAGGTCTTTTTCCCTCCGGCCTCCCAACTAACACTCTATATGCATTTCTGGATTCGCCCATACGTGCTACATGCCCTGGCCATCTCAAACGTCTGGATTTAATGTTCCTAATTATTTGACTATAATTATGTGTATATATTCCGCCTATGCTTATCATACAATATGAATGAATTAATTAGTCATATTTTCTCATTAACGTTTTCGGTACGTAAATTGTACAATTTACGTACCGAAAACGTTAATGAGAAAATATGACTAATTAATTCATTCATATTGTATGATAAGCATAGGCGGAATATATACACATAATTATAGTCAAATTGTGACAGCTTATCGGTATATCTTCAACATGAAATTCAGTTCCTAATTATGTCAGGTGAGGAATACAACGCGTGCAGTTCTGTGTTGTGTAACTTTCTCCATTCTCCTGTAACTTCATCCCTCTTAGCCCCAAATATTTTCCTAAGCACCTTATTCTCAAAGACCCTTAATCTCTTTTTCTCTCTCAAAGTGAGAGTCCAAGATTCACAACCATAAAGAACAACCGGTAATATAACTGTTTTATAAATTCTAACTTTCACATTTTTTGACAGCAGACTGGATAATAAAAGTTTCTCAACCGAATAATAACAGGCATTTCCCATATTTATTCTGTGTTTAATTTCTTCCAGAGTATCATTTATATTTGTTACTGTTGCTCCCAGATATTTGAATTTCTCCACTTCTTCAAAAGATAAATTTCCAATTTTTATATTTCCATTTCGTACAATATTTTGGTCACGAGACATAATCATATACTTTGTCTTTTCGGGATTTACTTCCAAACCTATCGCTTTACTTGCTTCAAGTAAAATTTCCGTGTTTTCCCTAATTGTTTGTGGATTTTCTCCTAACATATTCACGTCATCCGCATAGATAAGCAGCTGATGTAACTCGTTCAATTCCAAACCCCATCTGTTATCTTGGACTTTCCTAATGACATAGTTATTTTCGAATTTTCTTAATATTTTTTCTGAGTTATTTCGTAAACACTTCGATCAACAGGTTAATTGATTCATATTTTTCCATGGAGTTAGTTTTCATTTTATGTATTGTGTTGTTATTTAACTTATTCATTCGTTAGTTCATACACTCACCCACAGAACTTAAGAATTAATCCTTTTTCACATTCAATCATACATTTCCTTCTATATTATTTTATACCTACTGTTATACACACACGCGTGCATGCATACATGCATAAATACACACCCACGCACACACACACACACACACACACACACACACACACACACACACACACACACACACACACACACACACACACGTTGCATGAATGAGTGCTGATTTCGAGAGAGAGGCCTTGGCGCTGCGTTATACGATACGATCCAATGTTCATGCTTTAGTTTGCCTACTGGCCGCCGGCAATCATTCGTGCGAGTAATACATACATACATATATACATACATACATACATACATACATACATACATACAGTCGGCCTGGTTGGCGCAGTTGATATAGCGCTGTCCTTCTATGCCCGAGGTTGCGGGTTCGATCCCGGGCCAGGTCGATGGCTTATTAAATAGGATTATTTTAAGTGAGCTTAAATGCGACAGGCTTATGTCAGTAGATTTACTGGCAAGTAAAAGAACTCCGGCACACAGGCGACGCTGATATAACCTCGGCAGTTGCGAGCGTCGTTACATACATACATACATACATACATACATACATACATACATACATACATACATACATACATACATACATACATACATACGCGCTCACACACACACTCACACGGCCCTTATATTAATTAGGGCTGTTGTCTCTTATTTGTAGTTTTCATTTATTAATATTATATGAACTGTTTTCTTTGTAATGTGCCTTTTATAACCAATGAGTACAGTTGTGTATTATAACTTAACATGGAATGAAAGAAAAGAATTTTTTATTTTTCTCTTTTTAGGATTACACTTTATGGTAGAATAAAAAGATTTCCATGGAAATGATTTCTGAAAGTAGATTTCACTTTGCCATGAATCTTTGTAACCGTAATAGGATTATTTTAGTACGAAACTGTTCCATTGTGTACAGAATAATGGAAAGGGTAGCGGTACGAGAAATACAATTATAATTCAAAATGAATCAATTTACAGTAGATGGCGTAATTAGCGGATTTGAAATCTTACATCTCTGCCGGAGAGCGCTTTATAGCAAGAACAGTTGGAAGCCTCAACTCTCCTTCCCAATTACCAAGAAGATGACTTCTCTAAAAACAATAATTATTTTAATTAAGTAATCAGGCCTATATACAAACTGTTTCAATTTGTCATCGAAAGTTTCTAGATGATTGTTTTTATTTCCCAAGAGATTAAAAAATTAATATTTTTCCTCATGCTGACGGCATTGTTACTGATGCATGTGTATAAATTCATTGTTTCTACATATTGGAAACTATTAATTTCGTTAATGTTTTTAAACTAATGAACAACTCTTATTTCTCTCGTTTTTTCTCGTTTTTCACGGTTTTTATTTTGTATTGTACTATTTATGGATATGTTATGCAAGAGTTTTAGGATTATGAAAAAATAAATTTGAACTTGAAAAGAGAAATGAACTTTATAAAATTACAAAACTACAGAATTTCTGAACTTAGTAACTATAATGGAAATGTCCATGCTTGAAAATTGCTGATAACTGATCAATTACAAAATGATGTAACAATTTTTATATTTAAAATGTAGAGATTTCTGATAAGGAAATTGTTTTTCACACATGAGATTTAAAAATGTATAACAATAGTTGGGATATATATAATAATATTAGTTTGCTTGCAAATATTGAAAACACTGTTCTTAGAGGAGACATTTTATAACAATATTGCATAATTTGGAAATAATCTTAGTATTATTTTGAGGCTTGCAGGATAAATACACCCTCATTTTGCACATTCAATGCAGATATCTCTTCTGTGTTATGAGCATGCCAGTTTGTTGCACTTCACACAATATAATTTTGTTTTCCTGTCTTTATCGCGGGGACATAAAGCAAATCTAGCTTGTTTCATTTATTTCAATCCATGCCCCGATACGTGCACTAGAGTTTATATCAGGCATGTCAAAACCCTGCACATTGTGCAGTCGCGCACATTGTGCATAGTCTATGTGCGATGTGCACTTTCTATTCCCCTACCTGGAGGGAGTGAATCGCCTTGGAGGGGAACGCGACAGGGCTGTACAGACCTGCAACAGCTTATCAGCTTTTGTTTCAGTAACTCAGTTTCAGTACGGGTACTGATTTGGCTGTCTGTGAATGAGTTATGATAAATAAAGTGAGGAGTTCACAGATAACGAAGAAGAGAAATTATGAATCATATAACATAATTGTTATAATGTTTTCCTCAGCCAACAATAATTATTTTAAAATGAAAGGTTTTGATCAGCCCATGTCGAGGCAATAGTGTTGTGACAGTTTAGATCAGATTAGTAAAGTTAATCAGTACTCTGACAGCATAACGAACTTGACATTGGCATTGTTTTCGAGTCTGTACTAAGAGCCATCAAAGATTAGGCGACTTACGACTTTCATTTCATAAGCTGTTAAGTGATGAGAAGATAGTGAGGAATAAATGTAAGGCTCTTGAGTTGTAAGGGCGAAGAAGGCAACAATTTGCAAGGCGGAAAAATTTTCTGGAAAAATATATAATGGCAAATTTTCTGTCTCACGTCACTATATTGTGCTAATATACTTACATTAATAAATCTTTAAACCTGACATAAATAGAATATCGTCGCTTCACAGCTTGTGAACTACACTTTTAATTTCTTTCAGTAACGCTTCCAACTTGTCGATACTTGCTCTCAACGTTTTCTAAATAAACTATATGTGAATTTAAATTCTAAGCTTAATTTATATAATTTATTAATATTAATGTTAATTTATATTGATATACACCAAGGAAATTATTTCAGTGTAAAACCTTCACAATGTCCTACTGCATGTAATTAATTGGGAGTATATTTTCTTTAACATTTGTATACCAATGGTCCCTATAAATAATGCTTGACAAACAATGAAAGAATAGGGTCTATTATTTAAAATAATTAGTACCTACTACGTAAAATGAAATACTGTGTTCGTTTTTTGTTGTTTCGAAATTACTACAATATTCTTTTTCTTGAAATACTATATAAAAATCATTTTAATAAATTATGCTTTACAAACCACTACTTTGTGAAGTATAACTGAGTAAACCTGAAGCTTTTTGTATTGCAATTGTCCAATATAGACACTGATAATAACCGTGTTTTTTTCCTTCTGCTAAGTGTATTTATAATGCCCAAATGCCTATTTAATCCAACTCTAGAAGCGCAGAATAGATTATTGTACACCCCTCCAGCTAAGAAATGGTAAGAGCAACCCTTGAATGATGCAGTCCACACAGACCGGCGATCCGCGCACAAAACTGCACATTCAGAGTCCGATTTCTGACATGCCTGTAAAGTTTATATCATCACGTCGTACACTTATAGCCATCACTCACATAATGACAAAAAATGGCTATAAAAACTTACAAACGTGCCTCTATACCTAGGGTTACTAACCACCCCACGAAACTTGTGAAACGTGTGTTCTGCTTCGAAACTCACAGCCTATTGAGAAGTGGAAACCACTCTAAGTAGTGAATGAATACCTGTGATTTGAGAGCTGCTGAAAGCCATCCGAAGATATGGGAAGAAAAGTTTCGTTCCAATAAGCGGTTTGTGTATCAATTCATGTACGAACCATGGATTATCTTATGCGCATGCGCTGATTGGATTTCTGCTACGGGACTGAAACAGAATTGGATGATGTTGAAATGCTTTTTCAGATCATCGTGTACTAAATCCAGAGCTGCTATAACTGTAACGATCTTTGCTAAGAACGAGCTGCTTAATTATATGACCGTTTCGCAGCTAATTCAAATTGGAGAAAATAGAATTTCGATAATTTTCTATAAAAAATAACAGAAAATATGGAAGGCAAGAAGTCCACTAATTCAATGTCGTGTACGGGGGGGAAAATCATCTAAAAATAGTTTTTTTATAATAATTAATTAATTAATTTGCATACGTGATTTATTATACTTTTAATTAAAGTTGCATGTTAGAATTGTAATGAACTATTTTAATACCCAAATAATTTTCGTTCTCTTTCTTCTTGGCGAAAATGTAAACTACATCTCTAGTTTTATTATTCGTGTGCACTGTCACATTCCATCGTAATCTCATTGACGTGAACAGTCAATCATGTCTTTCTTCAGTATCCAGGAGACGTTGGTGAGCCTATGTGCATGTGCGAGAGGTACACTTAGCGGCAAAAAGACTGGGCCGGCCGACAATTTCTAAGTTCCAGAGACATACATTGCGCATGCTCGTCTCGTCAGAGCCGTAGTTCACTAGATAACACATAATTAAACCATTTAAATTTGCTGTATTTTGTTTAAGAGTCTAAAATATGTAATAAAATCCAATGACGGCTTGATTCTAGATACATCAGGGCCCTTGAAGAGTGAAATAATAATAAAATTGATAAATACAAAATCAACCGGAGCGAATATGAACAGGAAAACCAAGTATTATGCCGAACTGATATTACAGTCACAGTAGCGTAAGTCGTTACGGCATTGGACTATTGAACAAGTTGATACTAGTAACTGAAGGTTCGAATCTCCCCCAATCTTCTTTCTTTAATTACAATTTTGCCATCATATGTGTCTCGCAAAGCTATAATTATGTGGCGATATCGCTTAGAATATGCCCAACTCTAATAAATAATAAACCTCTCTCTCTCTCTATCAAGCAATATTGCTATCTGTTAATATAACGTTCTGTCTCGTCATTACGCTTGAAGATGGCACAGAAACAATAACTCATTGCCCTGGTTCGCATAAGTTATTCTGCGTATGCTACTCTCCGACAGGACTTCGATTGCAGAAATGACTTCTGGAAAGCATCCACGTGCGGTTTACGGCAGAAGTCTACGAACACATTTTGGCAAATGTAATGATCCTTTCCGCCCGAAAACGATATCCAGAAGAAACACTTTTCTTCCAGCAGGATAATCATCCGATACACACTGCCAACCGGATTCAAAGATGGTTTGCGAGGAGGCGTGATGTCGACCCAGTCGACTGGCCTCCAAATTCACCAGATATGAATCCAATTCAAAATTTGTGGGCTGCAGGCAAAAGGATCCTACGCTCTAATTGGGCAGAACCACCCGTTCGGACACCTGATGAATTGTGGGACAGAGTTCTAAATGCGTGGGAGGAGATGGCCAAGAATGTAGACCTGTTCCATAATCTTGTGGACTCCATGCCGAGCAGAATGAGGGCAGTTGTTGACGCAGGTGGTTTGTGGACGACATACTAGTCCCCACCACAGGCCTTGTTTTGTTAATATATTAACAAATTGTTTGGTTTTGTTAATTTTATTATTTATTTATTTTTGTTTGATATGCGTCCGATTTTTTAGGATGTAAAACAAGTATTTTTGTTTATACAGGCCTGGTCTCACCTATTAATAGCCCACAGGTGATGGACAATAATATTTTTACAAGGCAGGCATAACGAAGTTTGTTAACAAATGCCATTTCACATTTAAACTAATAAATTAAGTAAAAGTTAAAATAAAAAAATAATTTTACCGTACCGGGAGGCGAACTCACAACCACTGGCACCTATGTCAGACTTCTTACCACTGGGCCAAACACTGCTCGTAAGGTTTACATTCTAGACGGAGGACTTTTAATGAAGAGACACCACAGCAATGCCTTGCAGTGGGTTACGTTTACACGAGTGAACCGCGCGATAGAACTTAGCATTTCTATCGACCAAGAGTCGACCCATTCTTTTTGCCGCGAAGTGTACATACCTCAATCAGCTGACTACGGTACTTATGACGGTTCCGAACCCGTGTCAAAAGTTTGTTGTACCGCCCGACTGCAGTACATGTTTCCGGCACAGAACTGGTTTGGAGTGTGTTGGAACGCTTTTTTCCGTACTGCGCATGCTCACGATAGTTAAGCCAACTTGAATTCAAGTCACGTGGTTTCAAGTAACCTGAATTCAAGTCGCAGTTCAGACATATTCAAGTTATTTTGTGCGAGATGGTGCGTATTTGCTTGGTTTCCGCACAAAACTAATCCGCGGAAAGTGTGAAATTCCACATTCAGTATTCCCAACCTAACACACATAACAATTTCCCTCTTCTTACCGCTTAAGTGACATATTGATTTTACTGCTTTAGGCTTTTAACATATTATTTTTAGAGACGTTCAATATAGTAATAATTATAAATTGGAAACTTATCACTGCAATATCACCTAAATTGCAATGTTAATTATTATTATTTTTAAATATTTGCAAAAATTAAGTAAACTCTACAACTCCACTAAAGTTACTGCATTCGTGATGCAAGTAACATTAAGGAAGCCGTGAAAAAATCAACAAGATTCTAGATGCCGATGTTATTACTGCAATATGTTATATAAATAATATTGTTAAAATATTAAAATGAAAAATAAATCATTACATAACCTTACCCTTTGTTTTAAGTTCGCATTTATAGACTGGGGAAAAAAAAGACAGTCGTATATCATGGCCTGCTGGAGTATAGTAAACACAGAACTATTTAAAGCAACGATGTTGAAGATAGATATTTTTGTTTTGCAAATTTGCCGTCATTGAACAGAAACCAAGATGGAGATTTCATTGCAACTAATTAGAAATTCCTCTTTCAGGTATGTAATAAACGATCTTCGCACAAAATAATGCACGATACACGAGCGGTATGTTTTCTTTCAATTCTCGGAAATTAAAAAAGCTCAACTACGTTTCGCTTTTTCAAACTTTTCCTCGAACATGAAAACTTCAACATACCGCTCTTGTAACACATATTACTATTGTTTTCAAGTAGGATAAAATGACGTCCATGGAAGTTGTGCAATTAGGAATTTCTGTAGTAGCAAGCCTCCGTGACTGGGAAATGATAAATATATTGAAGAAATGGAAGACGCGTTGTTCAGTATGGGTTAGGAATTAGATTAGTGAGAGAAATACACGACCATTGACCATTACAAATGGAATAACTGAAATCTTCAAGCAGATTTAATAATTCTTCATGTAAATGTCATAAAAATACAAGCAGGTCTGGTTTATCATAACTGAAAATGATTATCTTGAAGCACAGTTCCCCCCCCCCCAAAATCTATCATCCACATTGAACTATGCCAGTTTCGACCGATAAATGTCATCCCTTCAAGCAATACTCTTCTTAATCCCTCCTATCTTCCTCACTTCTTCTCTGTCTACAGTTTAATGGTTTTTAATTGCCTTTCATATCTCATCTGTGTCCTCGTTAAAATCTCTGCTCTTCAATTTTTCAATGAACTCTTCCTTCCTTGTCAGCTTCCTTTGCATTTCTGTTACGAAACTTCGCAGTTTCTATAATCCACAAGCCTTCGTGAGTTTTATACAACTTCAGAAACTCAAATATTTGGCCAGTATTTCACCTACTATTGTTTCCTATTATTTTTACGTTCCGTAGAACGGAAAAACAATAAGCTGTGAATTTAACACTCTTAAAACAGCTGTTAATTTAAATTCCCGCGCTTTTCTCCTTGAATTCAAGTTATCAAGTGACTTCACACTCTCCAAGTTGTTTCAAATGTCCTTTCAAGTCAAGTAAAAAGTAGAAAGGGATCCAACTTCACTTGAAACCTGAATTCAAGCCGTTACTTGACTTCAAGTCAACTTGAAACATAGTTCACACTTTCCAAGTTCGTCGAGTCAAGTCACTTGAATTCAAGTTACTTGAAAAGTGTAAACGAGGCTTTAAGTACGGTTCCTGACTGTTGTTTAGCGAACCTAAAACACGTACAAATTTTAGTGTGGTGACGTGACACCCCGGTATGCATTCTAGGGTTCACTCACTCCTTCATTTATTCACTATTTCACCTGCCTATTTCCTCCTTTATTTCTTTCATTTCTTAACTCACTTCTTTTCTGTATTCCTCACTAATTGGCATACAAACGTCGCTTTTTATATTCTTTTAATATTGTGACACAATTCTTTGAAGTTAGTAGCAAAAGAGAGATTACTGTCTCTTCGCCATTGTTTCTGTTCAGTGAAATGTTTTTAAATACGTCTTGTTAAAAGAGCTTGATTCAATAAGAGCTTACCACAACTCATTAAGATTTCATCAAAATGTTACAACATAAAATTTTCAAATGCCAAAGACAGCCGTTTTATAAACTAATGACTTTCATAATGAATAGACCTATCGTACGTCTCTCGTTGAAATGCTCCACTCGAGAAGCTTAGGCTCCAAGCACTGCTCTCTGTGTTCCAAAAGTTCATATTGTTGGTTACTCACGGAAGGAATGTGACTTTCTTGCCTGTGACTTCTGATTATTATAAACATCGCTCACATAAGTATCCCTCTAGGTTGTTTTTTTTTAGAGAATCGTTTTATTTCTTCAAGTAATAATTTGTACTTTTTACGAAGTAAGTTTGTGTTGTTAAAATTGGAATAATGCTCTTAGCTTCAATTCCTTGTATATATTTGTTTCAAATGAAAAATAAAAACTTACAAAGTGGTAGTGCGACATTGGCCCTATATTAAATTGATTCAGTGTGTTCATGAAATTTGAAAAACCTATTTAGGGAAATTTTAATTTGACTCAAGATTTAAAAAAATCGTCAGAAGTGTCATCTATTGGCTAGGCTAGTTTCGTAAATTTATGTAGCCTAATTTTCTGCTTCTTTATGTTATCAAGGTCTGAGTAAAATCATATATTTTTACTATGGATAACAAGATTTATGAATAGAAGAATATACATAGAGCGTGCCCAAAGAGGTGCTTGCAGCTGCAGTCAAAGGAAAAATTTAATGTCCAGAGCGTTCATAAGCAAATGTTAATAAACGTTAATATTCTTGTTCCATTTAAAACAAAATGTACGATTACTTTCAATTCTGAAGTGTCCCTTATTTGTAACCGGTACTATTTCAATTTTCATTGGCAATTCGTCTGAAGATTTCAGAAAGCCACTCGAAATGAGAAAATACTGTACTATTTGAATAAAACTTATTCTACATCTTGGTTACATAACTTTGGCATATATAGTTTATTACTTCACGTATTAAATACTAGTTCACGGTACCTTGTTGACTAGTTTCAGCCTATTGTGGGCTATCTTCAGAACAGGAAACGCAAATAGGAGCCGGGAAAAACAGGACCACCCAGTTCTGAAGATAGCCCACAACAGGCTGAAACTAGTCAACAAGGTACCGTAACCTAATATTTAACATGTGAAAGCATTAAACTATATATTTCGAAAACTTATTCTGTAAAGCTGATTTATGTTATATTTATGTGTATGGCGTTATTACTCATATAATGCTGGCGTTGATATCCACAAGCATGAGGAATAACTTCAATTTGCAGTTTAAGACAATATATTCCTTAATTTCTTTTATCCTTGAATTTATGAAAAATCACCAGTTTGTACGTTTGATAAACATGTTTGACTTTAGAAATGTGAGTTTATATTTGAATAAAATAGCATGATCTGTTAACTCAGTAATGTCAAACCAAGCGCATTTTTCTGACCTTGACGTCGCTAAGTCTGGAAAGAGGAAGGGTTGTGTATATGAATAAGCAGCCTGTTGGATTAAGAAAACAGTGGTGCATAAACTTCAAACGGAACGTGAAATTTTATGTCGTTATTTTTATATGGCTTCTTTCTGCTTAATATTATCTATATTGTCTGTAAAACAAAAGTACTAACACTGATTTCTTAATATTGCACTTGTGTTTTAAATGTCAATAACAGAATAGAGAGTTAAGAAGGAATATTCACTTAAATTCCATAGTAGTATAATTATACTGTATTAAGTGGATGAAACACATCATTCATAAAAAAAGTGATATTCCAAAGAAAGAGCTTGAGTATGACATGATAAGTTGGAATTTATATTTAGCCTTACAAAACTAATCAATAAACTAATCAAAACAATATTACAGTACAAAGCAAAGTTACCTAGGCACTGTATCTGTTTTAAGTGTAACTAATATTACATAACAAAACTTATCGCATTATGCTTTTAAGGTGATATTTGTGAGCAACTTCCTATCATCAGAATATTAAATTATTTTCTCGAAATCTGCTGAAGCTATAGAGCTGACATTTTTACAACACATGGGCACGTATCTTTTGCTTATGATGTAACAGTAGTTGCTTTGTTAATTCATTTCCTTACAAACAATTTACATGCGAATATTTTCAATACACTATCTTCAGTAATACGTATATACGGTATATTAGATTTACGAAAACATTCTGTAAGGCTACTAAATAAATGGGCCTAAAAATCAACTTGTGAAAAATGAGCATTAAAGTTACATTCTTATAATGCACTTAGCCTATACTTCTCAGGCAAATCTAAAAATTAAAATGGATACAGTTTTAATAAGTTCCCTTCCCTTTATCTATTGAATCAGTGCTGGCCATCCCTGAATGCAGCTCGACCAAGCAGCATATACTACCTCTTTCGTCTGTCTTTCCTTTCCGCTGTAAAGCGCTCAGGCTCTCCTGAGTTCTAAAGCGCGCGCTTGCTCCTATGGGCATCAATTGACATGCCTGTCTTAGCCCATCCTTGAAAAATGTCCTAACTTTAACATAGCGTTATTCCTTCAAGGTACCGCTGCCATTTTACACGATATACTAACTGTAACCTGGATTGTATCTATCATGCCAGGTTAACTACACATACAGTATACAGCGTGCTGAAAGATTGTATCCAGAAAATTTTTGTGCAAAGCGAGGTACGAAACTAATAATTATTTTGACATATTCCACTTATATATTAGTCATTTGATATAGACATAGACCAATCATACGCAACAAAATGTTAGATATCAACCAATCATGCCCTCTACACCGATTGAGTTACGATTGGACCCAGGTCACCGGCGTGGCTCAGTCGGTTAAGGCGCTTGCCTGTCGACCTGAAGTTGCGCTCGGGTTCGATCCCCACTGGGGTTCATTATCTGGATGGGTTTTTTTCTCCAACCGTAATGTGAATGCCAGATAATCTATGGCGAATCCTCGGCCTCATCTCGCCAAATACTATCTCGCTATCACCAATCTCATCGATGCTAAATAACTTAATAGTTGATACAGCGTCGTTAAATAACCAACTAAAAAATGAATAAAAAACGATTGGGCCCCGGTGAGATATTGTTTTTACATACGGTTTACAGGCCGTTACAAATTGCTGAATCCATTTGACTGGTTGAGGTAAAATTTATCTCCCTGTCTTCGTGAAATATCCTCCTATTCACTGTAGAAACTTCATATCTGACCAGTCTGCTCAGCTAGAAAGAGAGATAAGAGAGGAAAAATGAACTTACATTTTAAATGTGTACGAGAGTGGCAATTGGAAACCTGAACCAACCCGAACTCATTCGATAAATCACACATTAGGCCAGGGTGAAGACAGATTGTCAGTTTTGACGTATAAGAAAAGAAGGAAGGATAAAATTAACTTCATAAATAACGGTTAGGACTCAGCTGTAATGTCATTTCTGCTAAGTTCTCAATTTCATTATTATTCTGCAACAAATTCAACGTACCGGTATTGCAATTCGCAGTTTTGCTAGCTCTCCTCTGTTTCCCGTTACCGGAATCTAAAGCATTTCGCTTTATTTTATTGTCTCCCACATTTATCTGAGAATCTTATTTTACTCCATTTCCGTAACGGCTAATTTCCTTTAATTTATGGAAGGACTTAATGCATTTGAAGAGGATAGTATCAAAGTTAGAGATATTGATTGTTTCTCATAGAATATTGGGTGCCGAATGCGATTCTGGAAATGTTTAGGTTCAAAAACTGACAGAACAGAGCGAAAATAGTACTTAATTGTGCGTTTTAGAATAGGAAAAGTAGACAACTTCACTTTGGCATGGTTTCAAATTAGGATAATTCCTTCAATAGCCAATGAGAAGCCCACATTCGTACCACCTTTTCCCATCACGCAACACGAATCCAACATGGCTGATAGTTTACATAATCGGTTTGTGGATGAATAAGTACCGTACTGTTTTACATAAATTTGCTTTGAAACGAGTTAGAAGAGACTTGGATTCAAAAGTAGACAATTTCATTTTAAATAAGGCTTTTTATGTTAAAAAAAGACAACTCCACTTTAAATATGGCTTTATTTGGTTTTAAAAACAGACAAATCAATGATTTAGTTTCAGAAATGGACAACTCCACTTTTTAAACTTAAATTGCGACCTGAATATTAATTTTAATCACATTTTGAGACCGAAAAATATTTCTATGACCCATGAGAATGTTTAAAAGTTTATGTAGTATAATGGTGACATTGGTTTCCAAGGATCTAGTTTTTCGCCTCTCCGTAAAAAAAAAAAAAAAAAAAAAAAAAAAGTGAGTTGTCAACTTTGATACCAAGGTCCTCATTTGTCTTTAAATCCAAATAATTTGTTTCAAGTTTTGAATTGCAAATAAAATTACAGATAGTAGACTAATAGTGTGAGCTCCGACATTTTGGGATTTGAATATACTGAAGGAAAATTAGAAATAATCGTTATTAATTCCTCCGAAATATAGGGGTCTGAGGGCATACTGCCCATTTAATTTCATTATATGCTTCTTGACCTTATGTGGAACAAACAAAAATAAAAATCAATACAGCTGATTTCGAGTAAACCACCAGTTTGTGTTATTTCATTTCAAATAACTTCACTTTTATGTCCGTATGAAAACAGGTTTTGCTTTTTTACGGTGGCGTTCAAAAAGTGACATGAGCAAGTAACAACCCGCTTAGCGGTGATTCAATGCGCCGGCTTCCGGCAATAATTTTTTTTGCCTTATAGGCTACATTTCTTACTGATATCATTTATTGGCTTATCTTATAATAAATGCGGGAACTGTCGACTGTTGGAAATCTAGCATGAAACTTTTTGCACGATTTCTTCGTAATAAATGTACCGGTATCATAAATGAAGATTCCCTGTTATACTGCATTTTTCACGAACTAAATTAAACTGCACTAAACGAAAGTTAGCTGTATACTAAAACTCTAGCCTTGACGTTTCTTCCTTGACTTGTTATCTTTGCATAAAACGCAATAAAAGACTTTCCTACTTTCCATCCGGTGATTTATATTTTTTTATGTTTAGCTTGTCAGCAGAATTACAATCTGTTTAATAATGCGAACAATAAGTAAAAATGATAAAAGGAATCTTAACAGTGTTACGTAAAGATTATTTTTTGGTCCTACAGAATATATCTGTTATGGTAACATTGTTATTAGAGGATAAAAATTCGTTCTCGCACCGGGGATCGAACCCGGATCCCCACTGAGTTACGCCGAAGTTCAATCCACAGCACCGGATCGAATCCCTCTCCTCTAGTGTGTTTTTTTTCCCTTTGTGGCCTGACTCCAAGTTCGACATATATGTTGACATATATTAAGTCAACTGCCATTATACAAGGAGAGCACTCAATTGAATGGATTGAACTTCGGCGAAGCTCAGTGATTAGAGCACTTGGTGCTTAGAACCAAGGACCTGGCTTCGATCCCCGGCGCCGGAGCGAATTTTTCTCCTTTAATAACTAATATTAACAAAATATAGCTCATTCGCATATAAATCGCGTCTAAAATTAAAATCAATACTTGAACTCGCAGATTAAAATTAAAACAGTATGTCGTTAAATTTGTTTAGGTGAAGAGTAGTGTTGTTCAATAAATTCACTGCTAATGAATTTGGATTATTATTTAAACGTTTCTGATAGGCGAGACTGTAATTTAGTATTTCTTGTTTGACTGTTGGGATCTATTGTTGATGTACCAAAGGATGTTGCCAATTCTTCGCAGTGTCTTTGATCCAGTGTTTCTATGTTGAAGTTGCTTGCAGTGCACCAGGATTGAATTCCGTATGTCGTAAGAGGTTTAAGAATGGCTTTATAGGGCGTTAATTTACTTGCTGCTGATTTACGTCCGATTAACCAGTGTAATTTTCTGAACTCAAAATTTAGTTGTTTTGCTTTTGTACAGATGTCTTTCTTCGAAGTTTGCTGGCGATCTAGATGCATTCATTTATATTTCAGATCTTCATTTTTGGGTACGATTTGATTTCTGAGTTGTAGGCTATAGGTGAACAGAAACTTTTTTGTTGTTTGAATGTAACATATTGATTTTCAGTTTTATTGATTTTAACGCTCCATAAGCCAGCTTTCTACTTGGATAAGATATTATTGTATATCTTGAGACGCAATATTTCGATTATCATGAATTGCTTTAATAACTGTGTCGTCTGCAAATGTGGCTAAGGTCGGTGTCTAAACCAATAGGAAGATCAGCATTATATAAGATATGCAGTATTGTTCCAAGAACACTACCTTGTGGAACTCCTGATTTTATGGGATGGAGAGCAGTCCAGGAAAAATTCCGTACACACTATTTCGTCTGAAGTCGCGTTCGATCTATAGATTAACAGTATACGACCAACGCTTTGTATTTCGCTCACATCGTTTTCGTATAGTCTGACTCGTAGATACTAAGTACAATCGAAATCTATTCAGTAGTTTAGGAGAAATTGCTGTTCACAAGCAGACGGCACTTCCGAAACCATATTTTCGATACGTATAGTTCCACCAAAATATTGAAATCGATATTTTTCACCATTTATTTACTCTTCGTATTATAAAAAAAAATAAGAACTTCCTTCAACCGGGCTAGAATCCACAATTTTATAGTCGAAAATATGTCACTGTAAGACGGTGCGAACTTAGTACTACAATGTGGGTCAAAGAAACGGGAGATTTTAATTTTGTTGTTGGTAGTACATGCATTATTTTAGTAGGCTTAGAATCATTACCATTGTTTCCCCTGATTGTTGCAATTTATTGAACATGAAGCATTGAACTGCTGAGCAAAGAGGATTTCCTGTAAAATTTTATCTAAATGGTCAATGCGCAGAATTTGCTCGTAGGGAGTTTCGCCGCCACTTTCAACACCGTCGTCATGATCCTTGTGCCCTCTTCACATGCGATTAAAACCTGGCTTCGCATTTTGGAATAAACCTCCAGGTAAAGAAAAAACTGTTCATACTCATGAAAATATTGAGACTGTTAGAGTTGTTTTAGTAAATAGTCCTACGCGTTCAGTCCGGAGACATACTCTGGCACTTGGCATAAGCCACTCTAGCGTACGACGAGTACTGAATAAAGATTTAAAATGTCACCCATACAAATTGCAAAGTTTGGATAAATTGAATCTTCTGGACTTAAATAATCCTGTCTTTTTTTGTGAAAAACTTTACCTGGCCTGCACGATCCCCCGATTTAGGTCCATGCGATTTTTATGGAGTATCTAAAAAGTAAGGTAAACGCAAACAAACCGCGAAACATTGAACAACTGAAAACAGAAATTCATTAAGAAATTTCAAAGAACACAGTCGAAACGTTGCAAAGTGCAATGAGAAACTTAAAATAGAGGTTACAAGAATGTATACACGTTGTTGAAGGACATAGCCTATTTGAAGGATGTCATTTTCAAGTAGTAGTGGTTACATGCAAATTTATGACTATGTATATTCTATGTTTTCATAATATAATAAATGTTAATTTAATGCAATATCTAGTCCACACCTGTGGAGTAACGGTTAGCGCGTCTGGGCGCGAAACCAGGTGGCCCGGATTCGATTCCCAGTCGTGGTAAGTGAGGTTTTCTCCGTGGTTTTCCCGCAACCCGATATGAGCAATTGCGGTGTAACTTTCGGTGCTGGACCCCTGACTCATTTCACCGGCATTATCACGTTCATTTCATTCAGACGCTAAATAACCTGAGATGTTGATAAAGCGTCGTAAAATAACCTACTAAAAATACGGCATCTTAAGTTTTATTTCACAATTTAAAATCTCCTGTTTCTTTGACTCAACCTGTAGAAATATTTTAAATTAAAAACACATTTATTTTAAATTAAAAACACATTCATTTGAACTGCTAGATTGTTATTGTGTGGTGGTGTGTGGCGTGAAAATTCGATGTTCTACTCTTTCGCCTACCGATACTCCAATGTAAACTTGATTCCTACAATTTTGCTGCAACTTTTTGCACTTGTGATTTCAATAATATATTCTTGAACTCTTCCATAAAATCCCCAAAAGCTAATAACGTCTCCTACACTATCATTCAGTTTTGAAGTATATCTATCTACTTTCTGTCGGTTCGCTTCAGAAAGTCACGTTAGAGTGAGAAAGTTTCTCTCACACCCTTCTATGAAACCAGAAACGACTGGGATTGTTTTTACTGTTTGAATGTCGGTTTCTGTATATATCGAACGTGCCATGCCTTGAAATTCCACACTTGGAAACTGAACACATGAGTGCAATCAGGCGGGTAGAACAAATATCCTGGTGGCACTACCAAACCGTATTGTCCCACTTTTGAGAAGGGGTTTGCGGCTTATCAACAAAGCAAGCTGCACATAGTGTCTAGTCGCTACTGGAATTTTCTTGTGTCTGTTAACCATTTGACTTGTTGGTATTGCGCAACATTCCGGAGCATTGCTACCGTAAATGATAGCGAAAATGGTCTCTTGTATGTGTCTCCACACATTTCAATGCAACAGAGACAAACGTTTAGAGATAGTTCAAGGCTTCAGAATGACAAGGTTCTATCTAATGTTTAGCAAATTTTATAGGAGAGCATTTTAAAAGTTTGGTTGTTAATAATATCAATACAGATAAGAACCTTTTCAAACTAACTTTATCGCGAACAATAATTGAGATATCAACATATAATTTATATGGTAGATAGCTGTGAAGTAGCAGAATTCAGTGCAACAAAAATATCAATTTTGCTAAAAATGTGAGATAGAACCTTGTCATTCTGAGCCCGCGATTGTATTTTGAGTAAAGAAGCTTGTGTTGATGATGCTTATAGGCTACGTAACTAGAAACCTTTTGAGTTTAGGAGATTTTGCGAGAAAAAGGCGACAGAGTGGCTAAATTCTTAGTAGTGACATGCCATGGACTAGAAAATGAAAACAAGAATGTTATTAATCGAGTATAACAAATTATTAGTAGTATCAAAATACCATATTGTCCCGGTTCAATCCAGAATGATGGCGGAATTTTTTTACGTAGAACGACAGATTTCACGTCATTAGATATAGGCCTAAGGGCGTAATGTTGAAATTGACCGTCCTTCTCGCCCCTTTTTCTCCTTGTATTCTCCTCCTCTTCCCCATGTTCACCTTGTATTCCCCTTGTTCTCCGTGTACTCTCTTTGTTCTCCTAATTTTTGACTGCTTGTATTTTCTTTGTTCTCCTTGCATTTCCTTTGTTCTCTAGTATTCCCTCTTGTCCTTTCATTTTCCATGTTCCCTTTGTAGCCCTTGCTATTCTTGCTTTCTTCATGCTATCTTTGTCTATCTCCTTTGCGATCCTTGTCTTCCTCTATCAATCTTTGTCTTCTCTTTGCCATCATTGTCTTCCTCTTGCTATTCTAGTTTTTGTCTTCCTATCACGGTCTTCCCCGTGTTATCCTTGTCTTCCTCTTATTATCTTTATCTTCCTCTTGTTATCTTTATTTTCCTCTTGTTATCTCTATCTTCCTCTTGTTATCTTTATCTTCCTCTTGTTATTCTTGTCTTCCTGTTGTTATCCTTACCTTCTCCTTGTTTCTCTTGAATTACCCTTTCTCTCCTTGTTTGTCGTTATTCCCCTTGTTCACCTACCACTCTCCTTGTTTTTTATCCCTTTTCATTTCTTTTTTTTTTCTTGTTCTGTTTTTATTCACCTTGTCTTCCTATCGTTCGCTTTGTTTCACCTTTTTCTCCTTCTCTTACCAACATTCTTCCTCATGTTCTCGCCTTCCCCTTGCTTTCCCTGTCTTCCTCTTGTTCTTCTTGTATCACTCTTGATCTCCTTGTATTCTCCAGATTCTCTTTATACTTCCATTTCTCTGCATGCCTTCCCCTGATTCTCCTTGTGTTTCACTTCTTCTCCTTATACAACCTTTGCTCTCCTTACCTTTCTCTTGTTGTTATTATATTCCCCTTGTTCTTAAAATAAAGAAATATATTTTGATAGCATAGGAAATAGGTTTAAATCTTCTGTTGTAGGTCTCGCAAGCAGGGATTACCGACTATAAGAATGCAAACGAAACAATTCGATAAGGAAAAGGGGGCGACAGGAAAGATCACGAGATAACTTGAATATATTCAAGAGTACAGTCGCAAGTGAAATGACATCGATAGAATCAGTCTTGCATTGTGATAGTTACAGTACGATTATTTAGTCCTGACAGTCGCCGGAGATGTGCGCCTAGGTCAGGCGAGTCCATTTAGTTACGCGAAGGGGTGTTAGGTTAGTCTCTCGCTTGCCTTCGGAGCGATCGCATGTCACACGTGCGTAGAGCGGTATGTTTCTAGTACAGTTAAAGTGTATTGCATTTCTTTACCGACCGCTCGCCCTTATCTCTACTCCGGAGCTCTCCCACTACTACTATTACCTCCCCTCTTTCGCTTCGCTGAGCTATCAGGACTAAATAATCGGTCTGTACATTACGGTTTCAGTTTCACTGCATGTGAATACTGTACGTGTCTTGTTCCAAGTGCGTTTATTTTATTATGTAGTGATGGAGCGTTCCCTAGCAGAGTATCGTTATTTTATTTGTAAATATAATGTTGCGCGTTTAATTCGCTACGAATTTGTCTCTTGCTACGTTCTTCATTTCCACAGACGATGTCCCCTTCTGTTCATCTTCTTGAAGAAGACAGTACTTCCATCCCCCCTCACCTCTCGCTCCCTCGGCGTGCCTACATACACACGTCGAAACAGACAGTAACGCCACCACTGTTTTTCGGTAATCGTTCCGAACTTTATACTAAAAGTCTTACAGTTATAGTAATAATATAAATATATCCTAATCCTACTACTTTGCCGATTACAGCTCCAACATCGGCCACATCGATCGCTTTCTAATAATAGAAGTCTACCACGATATGCCTATCATGTTCGACGATAATTTCTACATGTACATATTGAGATGTGAGAACGCCAACTTCCTTGACTGATGCGCAACACGTTTGGTATTGAGACTCACCTTAACAACGACGCATACGAAACTCAGCTGGTCATGCATAGACATGGGCCGTTCAGAGCAAGAGTGGTGTAAGTCAAAAATGAAATATGAGGGTTAAAGTAAACATTCTGTAAAATACAGCACAAAGTAGCAATTAATATTCAATTTATTTAAACTATTAGTAGTCAGTGAATAGCAAGAAGACCATATTAAGTGCGACTTTGCACTGTATTTATAGAATTTTTACTTTAAACCTCATTACCCAATTTTGACTTACACCACTTTTGCTCTTAACAGATAACACATCTTCGTAAGCAATTTAGACCGCTTACGATACAGCCATCACATCGCATACTTCTCACATCACCACCTTGTTTTCGTCGTGTATATTTCCATTGAATTAGTAGAATGCCGCTATTTGCCGCCCAATAAGTAATAATTGGGTACACTACCGCATTTCATTTCTCGCACGACCCACATTTTGTTCTTCGTAAGGATACATATACAGAGTAATCCTCAGGTATTCGCAACCACAGGTAAAGCCATGTACCTGTCGATTTTAAACTTCCAAAATTTCCAATAAGGCACAGATGTTCATTCAGCTTCCTGTCAAATTGAATACCGGAGGTCACCATCTCTTCCGGTGTCCATGCTCTTTCATGTCATGCATGGGGACTAGCTTTACCTGTTAGAATTTGAATTTTGAATTCATTTTTGTAGGGTTTCCAATAAGTCATATGATAATGAAAAATAATATGGTTTCAATATTTCTGTCTCTGACTTATTTATTATAATGTGAACCAAAAAAATTATTTTGTTAACACATTTCAATTATATTGTGAATGTTTTCGCCCTCTGTAGGGCATCTTCAGACAATTGTGACTAATTATACAAACTTTAAAATTTTAAAACCTATTAAAACACTTTATAAAAACAATCTAACTAAAGGTGAACATGATTGAATGACAAAGAATTGCATTTTATGAAAAATATGCATATTTAACAGCATATTGTGATTGTCTATGACAGATAAAGAGTTTGGCGAAGATGCTATAATTATGCGGAGTCATTAAAATGTATTGCTGTAGTGATAAATATGTAAAGACTCGTGGATGGGCACTTGTTTGGAAAAGGGAAAGACAATTAAATATGCATATTTGTACAGAGTGTACAGCAACGATTTACAAAATATCAATAAGTATGTATGGGATCAGAGATGAATGGCATAATTCTGGATTGATGTAAACGTGGATAGAAAAATGCATTGTGGAATAACAAGGAAAAAACTAGGAAAAACAAGAAAACAGGAAGAATAAAAATGGTGAATGTAATGTACAAATGTAAATGAAAACATTATGATCACTGACTAACAATTGTGAAAATAAAATAAAATAGTTATTGAAAAATTATCAAATATTATTACAAGTTAATATTGCAATTATGTGGTGTTGTATAAAGAATGAACATCCAAGTATTATAGGTATATATCATGTGATAGGTGCCATCGTAATTATTTTGAAGCGTGGTGTAATAGAAATCTCATGCTGCCGTAGACAATCGCTGTGTGTTGTCAAATGATGATTATCAATAATATGTAGCTAATGTAATCATATGTTCTTGATCACAAATAGCACCACAAATAGATGAATTGATATAATGGTATACATTAAAAAGTCATGTGTTAAAATTCGTCGAGACCTTGATGCATTTTACTATTGGAGCGTGGAGTTGTGAATCCCTGTATCGCAGAGGTCTCCAAAAAGCGTATAGTCATTCGTGCTCTCGATGCTGCCCGCCGAACACAGTGTGCTGTAAGGCTAGAGAAAGGGGAGAGACTCGTATCTCAAGAGATGGGAGAGGTCAGTGGAGGATCGCGGTAACAGTCTGCTTATGTTTACAAATAATAGGCTAGCATCAAAAGAATAATAAATATCATACGTTTGTATATTATTTTGACATACTATGAAGCTGGAGCCCCGTCTGTTGCTATTGACACAAGCCATTGTAAATTCAACCTCTTCTAGTCTATGGTGCCTTTCAGTGCCTGGAAAAGATCTTCTCCAGTTGTATTTTGTAATTACATCTAGAAGACATTCAGACACAGTAGAATGTTCATTAACTCCTCGGATGAAAATGGCTAGGTGAGCTTGGTCATTTCTATCTGTGCTTTCGTCCAATGCAAGTGAATAAACTACACACTGGTTAATTGTGGTTTCGACTTCAGATTTAATTGTATTTATAATCTTGAAATTCCTTCTCTGAACTGTAATTGGAAACAATTTAATTATTTTAAAATTTGACTTTGTTCTGGACACAGTATTTTAATAACGTCCTGTATGCACGATTTTACAAATGATGCTTCTCTAAAGGACTTCATTGATTTTACAATATTCCAAGCTAGAACATAGCTAGCAAGAAGCTTTTTTTGTTTAAGACTTATATGTATGTGATTTGTGTTTGTATTTCCTTGTTTTATATTTATCAAAATATTTGTAGGCCTACGCATTTCACCTAAAGTTAAACGAAAAGCTATATGTTTGTCATGCGGAACTGAGTGTAAACGTATTTTAATATACTGATTATTATGTATAACCAACAGTTATACAGATAGCCCCAAAATAAATTATTTTCACATGTCCAACATGCCTGTAATTGTATGATATTCTTTGTGAAGAGTCGAGTATTGTCGTCGCATGTTGAATTTTAACACACCCTTTAGAATTTTCGTACAAATTAAGCATTTCACATTCTTCCCACTAACACAATTTTTTTTTTTCCCCCTTTCATCTTTGAATGTACTACGTCCATGATTAGAAGACATTGTGAAACTGTGGAACACTCCGACCAACACAATGACAATGGCAGTCCGCCACTGCTCTTCGTTTGCGCATAAACATTGAGTACAGTACAGGTGGAGATGGGTGAGGCGGAGCGCGCTCATTACGTACTAGCTTGGTTCCGTTCAGGGGCTTACTCGTGAGTGCGCTTTTGTAGACGTCTGCTGTATCGGGTCTTCGAAGATATGTAGTAACTTAGAGGCAGCAAATTGTTGTATGATATTAAAAAGTTAACGAAGGTTGAATGTGTGTGGGCTGACGTGTGTGGTGGTTAGGCCTATTTACAAGAAAGTATACTAATGGCTTCTGTATCCAGATATGAGAACGCCATCTTCTTTGACTTGATGTGATTTAATGCCTCACTTCATCTCGGCAAAAAATTGTAATCTTGTAAAATCTTGACTTGTTCCAAAAGTTAAAGCTTCAGTGCTAACTTAAGATCTATGGGCTGCAATAAACGAAATGAAAAAATGAAGACGTAAAGAGTGTATAAGTATTCAGTCAGGAGACGTGGCTAATGCTCGGACAGATTTTATCGGGCGCTCCTGCTTTCTCTTTAACATTATAAACTGTTTTACATTATTGCCTCGTTATCATTGTCCCACAGAGAAATATCTAGTCTTGTCAGAATTGTCACATACCCTGATGCACATAGCATGGGTTTGACGCTCAATCAATCATTTGAGATGAAAACAGACTGAGATAAAATGTTTGGAACACGCGATGAATTGTTGATGTAACAATGGTAAAGAGACAAATGTATAAATATGTATTGACCGTAATCAATTCGTTGGAAAGCAAGTAACAGGTACTTAAAAAGACAAGGCGAAGCATATGCAAGGTAACCGAAGTAAAATTAACAAAGTTTAAGCCCTAAAGAAATTGATAAAAATCAATACAAAGCAACTAAAATTTGCCACGAAATTTAGAAGTTATAGCGTCGTTACATAAAGAAAGTAACGATGTAAAGCAACCGAACGATAAAAAATCTAAAATATTCAGATAATATTAAGACAACATGAATCCAATTTCTAAGAGGAAAGAAAAGCCTCTACTTACTGTACCTGCTGGAATGGAATGAAAATATAAACATTGTATAAAGAGATTGGAAAAACAATCTCTGTCTTCAATGTTTATGTTTTTATTATATCACGGCAGACAAAGCCTTTCTTTCTAAAATAGTTATTTATGCAACAAGTGGGTAATCTTGATGATTATGGTATGAGTGAATGCGACAATTTTCACGTGTGTAGTAATAAGATTATCCACGAGTTGTATACAACACTTTATGGCATCTTAGAATCATAATTGAAGCGTTGGGCCGATTAATGTTCTATGTTACAATCTGCTAATTGTGCAGGAGGAACAAGAATGTTACATCGTAACTCCGCTCAAAAGTTTACTATCGGTCGGGCAACATAGAAAAACAGAACAGAAAAATTCGTTCACTGTCCATTCTTTGTAATTCCTGTTCGTTGGTCTACTCTTTATACGTCATTCCTTGGTCTAAACATAACTTCATACGTCCTGTTGTGTTTCAATTATTCCTGGTCCGATAACACAATAGCCTATTGATTAAATACTGCATATTTTCCGTCCCAGATTCTGATTAGGTATTGTCGGGATTTTAATTTGTAACCCCAATGCAATGGCTATTCAACTAACAAAACCGGAATGGGAATAAACTATTCCGAATAATATCCCAATTTTCACCAACGTAATGAAATAAACTCTCAAGGGCATCACGTTTTAATGAATGGAATTAAGCGAATTCCATGAAATGTTATGCCTCTACGTATATACACAAAAGCTTTGCAGTTACATAAGTTGTTCTGAGTGTGATGTGAGATAGCATTTACTAGGCATTGTGCAGTATTGGTGGCTGAATGATTCGAAACACCACAAATTGTAGCTTGCCGATGCTATCTCTCACTATTATTAGCTTCTAGGAATTAACAGAGTATAACAATTTTGCTTGATTAAATACTGTAACAATCAATTTTCACGGATTCCATAGTCATTGACTTACTTTAAATCGTATCTTGTGCATAGATAATTTTTATTGCTAATGTATGACCCAATGTTTACATAATGGAGACCCACTCGTTTTGCCCATCAAATGTGGCAGATGGCTGGATGGATGGATGGATGGATGGATGGATGGATGGATGGATGGATGGATGGATGGATGGATGGATGGATGGATGGATGGATGGATGGATGGATGGATAAAGGAAATGGTGATAAGTGGATGAATTGATGAAGGATGTAGGGTTAGCTAAATAAATATGTTGGGTACGGATGAATGAATGGATGGATGGATTTGTAATCCTTAGAGTTCTTTTCTCTACTTATTTGCGGTTTCTTGCTTATATTACTTACTTCCCAATCTTCCTGGCAGACTGCTCCATCTGCCTTCCCCGACTCTAATCTTTCGCTTCTTAATGATAGAAGTAATATTTCGTTTTGATCTGAACCCTTGTCCGGAGTTGACATTTCTTATGGAGAGATCAATTCTGCAGTTCCTGGGAAATGTGGCATAAGGCAGACAGACAGACAGACAGACATACAGACAGACAGACAGACAGACAGACAGACAGACAGACAGATAGATAGATAGATAGATAGATAGATAGATAGATAGATAGATAGATAGATAGATAGATAGATAGATAGATAGATAGATAGATAGATAGATAGATAGATAGATAGATAGATAGATAGATAGATAGATAGATAGATAGACGGTTGAATTGATAGATGTGGCAGATGGATGGCTGGGGCAGATGGATGGCTGGCTGGATGGATGGATGGATGGATTGATGAATAGACGGATGGAATGTTAGATAAATAGATGGCTGATTGAATAGACAAGTAGGTATGTATGTAGATGGTAGATGGCTGGATCGATGGGTGAATGGTCCACCTCTGTGGAGTAACGGTCAGTATTTCTGAACGTGAAACGAGCGGGCTAGACTTCGTATCCTGGTTGCCTAAATTTGTCTGTGAGGTTTCTTCCGAGGTTTTCCCTCAACCAATTGAAACAGAATTGCTGGGTAACTTTCGGTGTTGAAACTCGGATGTTTCTCTCCCATATTTCGAACTTGCTCCGATGTAGAGTCTGCTGCGGACCGCCATCGAACTTTGACCCCGTAATATGTGGTGATTAGTTGCTGGGGGTAGTGCTAGGTACCATGGGCTCTCCCCTGGGCTCATAGTAGTTGGTAGCAACGGGGTTGAGAGACCGAGGTGATGCCTACGCGGAAAGGTAAACGGATTGTTTAGTCTGTAGGGGTGTATAAGCCGGACCGCACGGGAATCTGTAGCGCGGGGTACACCATTCCATTTCGGCCCATCCCCATCCAAGAGGCCTACGTACGACGGCAGTCGCCATCTCCTATCCTTCTCCTCAATGGGACCAATAGAATGAAATAGAATGGGTGGATGATTGATTGATTGATCAATGGACAGGTTAGATAAGTTGTAAATAGGTAAGTAGATGTGTGGATGGATGGATGGACTGATTGATTGATAGCTGCCTTGATCGTTGACTGGATGAAATGATGAGCTCAATAAATAGATAGGTGCGTACGTGGTTAGACAAAGTAGATGGAAGAATGAATCGTTGAATCGACAGGTGGATGGTCGATGGATCGGTAGGTAGCTGGATTGATGGATGGATGGAAGGATGGATACGTTAATGAATAATGTGGATGAATGTGTAGCTGAATAGATAGTGATTGATGAATAATTGATACATGGAAGAATAGGGAGAGAGTGGATGGTTCGATGTGGGAATATAGGACTGTAGGAATATGTTAGTTGATATTATTATTCTTGAAATGTTACTGTCAGAAAAATAACGTAATTCACGAAAGTGTTACCATATGGGAAAATCATAAACTTTGAAATACTTTCTCGCTGTATTTATAGTTATAAATTCATGTGATGTTTGCAGATATTTATAACCTCCCATGGCACACTAGTGAGACATGCTTTTTTCTATCTCTGACTGCAAGCACGAGATGTGTTCTGAATACAGACATTGATCGATTGCTTGAAAGAGCAGTAACGGTTCATCTCACATGGCATCTACTACACGAACAACTGACATTTAAGTGTTCTACTTTAACCTATTTCCACAAACATTCACTTCGACATTTTCGCTGTCAAAGTACTAATGGAGTCTTCTTGTTCTTTTAGTTTCACTTTATCATCATCATCATCATCATCATCATCATCATCATCATCATCATCATCAGGATCATGGATCATTTTTAACACTGTTGAGCCCATCCTGTTTTCGGTCTACCAACATTTCTTCTACCTATTGGGTTATAGTTCATCATCAGTTTTGGTATGCGGTCTGCTTCCATTCTTTGTATATGTTGTTTCCAATCGTTTCTATGTTGTTTTATTCTGTCTATTAATTTAAAAATGCTTAGTTACCCCCTTATATATTCACTTCTTTTCCTATCCAATAAGGTGTAATCTGCTACAGATCTCAGAAATTTCATCTCTGCTGCTTCTATTCTTCTTTCTTCTTTTTTAGTAAGGATCCAAAATTCAGACCCATAAAGCAACATTGGCACTGCCATTACCTTATAAAATTTAATTTTTGTTTCTTTTCTTGTACTTTTTTAAGGATCTATTAATGACACTGCATACATAGCTGAATTTATTAATCTTGTTTTGAACATCTTCATTCTTCATATAAGAAATGTTGCACCCAAGATAATTGAAACAATGTATCTGTTCAATGATTTTTCCTTCCAAGACAATTTTGGCTCTTAATGTATCTGCTCCTCTATATGCTAAAACTTTTGTTTTGTTAATTGAAATATTTAAGCTAAAACGTTTACTTATATTATTTAATTGAAATAGAGCCCTCTGTGCCCCGTTTTCAAAACTAGATATTAAAACTTGGTCGTCCGCAAAGAACAATGTAGTTTCACTTTATTGCATGTAATAATTGTATTTATTTAACGACGCTCGTTACTCTACAGGTCAATCAGCATTGAAATTCAACATGTGTTAGAAATCTGTTTCAAGAAAAGGTTAAGTCTAGTAAATCTGCTACACGAGCTTCTCAATTTTACTTCTCTACAAAAAATAATGCTAAGGATTTTATCTCGCTTGAAATCCATCGCCTTCATACGTGCCCGGCCTCTTGAGGCTTGGATCCAAAGGCTAGCAAGATGGTCGTTCGTTTGTCACAGACGACTCTCATTATTTGAAGTGAAACGTACCATGACTCAATATTCGGAATTTTCACTAACAAGGAGAGGACACGCTCTGTATATCACCGAATTAAATAAGATTGTGTGAGATGAAAGTACAAGAAGTACTGTTTAAAGTCATACCTGGTGTGGGTGGCCAATGACGCCTCGTTTTGGAAATATTGGCTATTGTTTGTGACATACTTCCGTTAGGTGCTTAATAGGGAAGCATTAGAGTGTGTGAAAGCGTAGCTCTTATGGTTAGGTGCTGAGTTGTTATCCAGGCAACCTGAGTTCGAATCTTAACGGGTCCTATATTTTTTTCTTTTAATAATGATTAATAGTGTGATCACAGTAATCTATTTAAATATACAGAGTGTTCCGCTTATAAGTATAACAAAAGAAATAGCTATAACTTCTGAATTAATACAAGTATATAGTTGAAACCAACTGCTACAAAGAATGAAAACTGGGAATTTTTGTTACCTTATGTTCCATAAACCTCAACATGGCTTCCATTGGTGGCACGGGAAATATCCAACCGGTATTCAACCTCGACCCAAGTGTTATGAAGCATCTGTGGTGTAACATTGTTGACAGCAGCATAAATTCTTTCTTGTAAGTCTGCCAAATCACGTACTGGCGTCCTGTAGACCTGGTCCTTAACAAACCCCCAGAGGAAAAAATCAGGTGGTGTTAGATCTGGTGATCTGGCAGGCAATGTGATGTACGGTGATCCTCTTCCGATCCATCTTGCAGGGAATTGTTCGTCTAAGAATGTGCGAACCATGTTGGCAAAGTGTGGTGGAGCCCCATCTTGCTGGAAAATTGCTCCATCTGGGAGTTGTGGCACAGCATACAGTTGCAACATATCCAGGTACGTGTTTGCAGTGACTGTCTTTTCAGCAAAGAAATAGGGACCAATGATTCTGTCACGCATGATCCCACACCAAACATTCCATTTAGGGGAATCCCGTTGGTGTTCAATTACGACACTTGGATTTTCCGACCCCCAGATGCGACAATTGTGTCGGTTTACTTTTCCACTGACGTGGAAGGTTGCCTCATCTGAGAAACAGACTCGAGTTAGAAATGTGTCGTCATCGTCCACTTTATCCAACATTGTTTCTGCAAAGCGTTTTCGTTCCAGTTTATCATTCGGCGTAATCATCTGATGATGAATTATGGATCTATGTTCTGCTAATGACAGCACACAAAAGGCTTTCTGCTGTGGCGTCCACATGCTGACTGACTAAAGATACGATACGAATTCTCTTATTTAATGATCTGCGCATGCGTGAGTCTTCTAAAAATAAGTAACAACAATGGATTAAAACTTCCCAATTTCCTCTTTACAATGGTACCAATTTTAACCCATTTGCATGCATTGTTATGAAATTATAACTATTTCTTTTATTATACTTATAAGCGGCTCAATGTATTGAACGCTTCATCATGTTTTAAACAAATTACTAATTAACTAATATTGTATTGTAAAAGATAAACAAGGAAATATTGCTCACGTAGGCAGGTCACTGGTGTCTGTTCTGTTTCTATTCCACTTCATTTTGTGCATGATTCATTATGATAAATGTAAAAAAAAACACACAAAATATACATATTTCCTGTACCATGCACAGCAAATGAAAGTAGATTGTACACAGTCACACACATTTTTCCGCACTTCTGTTGCGAAACAGACATCCTCCACATTCACAAACACTTCTCGTTCTTTTATTAATTTTGATGCATACCACGCATATTTCGACATGGCTTTGAATATAGGAGCTGACAACTGAAAGTGAATTAAGGGGTGAATTTTGAGGGCATCCTCCCTTGAAGCAATTTGTCGTCCAGTTTGTAAAAGGAAAGAGCTATTTTGCAAATATTTGATAAAAATTTTCACCTGTCTAAAAAAAATAAACATCACATGACTGGCGTAATCCAGTACATTTGAGTGGAATCACTTTAAGATCGCACGTTACTTCATTTTCTTCATTTGTAAATATATCATCTTACAAAGAAGGATTTACCTGCCCTTCCCACGAGTCCAGAATTAGAAGAAATGGCTGCTCTTTCACATATGTCTTTATTACTTTCTCCAGGTATTGCTTATGCCTTATGGAGTTGAGATGTCAGCTTTCCTGATGAAGAACATGTTACCCATATATTTCGGAATTTAGAAGTGAGTTCATCTACTTGATGTTGCACTCTGGGACCAAATTGTCCTTTTGGTTCTAATAATAATAATAATAATAATAATAATAATAATAATAATAATAATAATAATAATAATAATAATAAGTTTTAAAAAATAAGAAGGCATTAGGATTCGAACTGGGGTTGCCTGGATGACAACTCAACATCCAACCATATGAGCTACGCTGTTACATAGTCTAATGCTTCCCTATTAGGCACCTAACGGAAGTATGTCACAAAAAATAGCCAATATTTCCAAAACGAGGGGTCATTGGCCACCCACACCAGGTATGACGTTAAACAGTACGTCTTGTACTTTTATCTCACACAATATTATTTAATTCGGTGATATACAGAGCGTGTCCTCTCCTTGTAAAATACAAATCTTAAAATCTACTTTCTTGTCAAACTTTTAATCTGTGTGTGTAGACCAATAGCTTCTTTCTCCTAAACTATTTGACGGATTTTTATCAAAGTTCATTTCAGCATGTCAATTCGTCGGTGAAGTACAAACATAAAATGCAGTAATATTGACTCGTACAATACCATTACTTTATTTGAACATCTGCGCTTGACAAGTCGATTCAGTGTCGTGTATACATTTCATACTGCTGTGACTTACACACTTACTTGCAAATGGCTTTCAGAGAACTCCGACGCTCATTGCCGCCCTCACATAAGCCCGCCATCTTCGGTACCTATCCATAGCAAGATTAATCTAGTTCCTATAGGCATCCAACAAGGAAAACTCAGTGCGCAGAAACCAGCGGGCGTGACTGTCTCACGCAGATGACGTATGCTCCCGTTTCCAGCATGCTCTCACGCCTACAGCAGCGGAGAAAGAGGGGTATAGCATGCGTGCCGCGAGGAGTTCGACCTGAGTTTTTCTTGTAGGATACCTATACCATCATTTCCCAACTCTCACAAATCCACTTTAATATTATCCCCTCAAAAGATATTTTTTCCTCAGGTCTCCCAAATAACACTCTATATGCATTTCTGGATTTACCCAAACGTACTACATGCTCTGCCCACCTCGAACGTCTGGATTTAATGTTCCTAATTACATTAGATGAAGAATAAAAGGCGTACAGTTCTGCGTTATGTAATTTTGTCCATTCTTCCGTAACTTCATCCCTCTTAGTCCCAAATATTTTTCTAAGCAACTTATTCTCAAACACCCTTAATCTCTGTTCCCTCTCAGAGTAAGAGCCAAAGTTTCACAACCATACAGAACAGCCGATAATGTAACTGTTTTATAAATCCAAACTTTCATGTTTTTTGAAAGCAGATTAGATGACAACTTCTCAACCCAATAATAGCAGGCATTTCATATTTATTCTGCGTTTATTTTCCTCCCGAGTGTCATTTATATTTGTTACTGTTGCTCTAAGTTATTTGAATTTTTGCACCTTTTCAAAAGATAAATTTCCAATTTTTATATTTCCATTTCGTACTATGTTCTGGTCACGAAACATGATCATACACTTTGTATTATCGGAGTTTACTTCCAAGCCTATCTTCTTACTTGCTTCAATTAAAAATTCCGAGTTTTCCCTTATAGTTTGTGGATTTTCTCCTATCACATTCACGTTATCCGCATAAATAAGCAGCTGATATAACCCGTTCAATTCCAAACCCTCTCTGTTATCCTGAAAATTCCTAATGGCATTATTCTAGAGAAAAGTTAAAATGTGAAGGTGATAAAACATCTCCTTGCTTTACCTCGCAGTAAATCGGAAAAGGATCAGCTGTCACTGCCCTGAATGCACATAACTCATGTTATTAGAAATGTCACTTGTACCCCTTTGCTTCTGACCCCCTCATATGTCATAGAAACTGAAAACTATATTTTGATTTAATGAAGTAATTGACTTACCTGAACAGTATCGCAATATGAATAGTAAATATTTACGTGCATCAATATACTTTAAAATTTAATAAAGTGAAAATCTTAAAATCTGTACTAATACATTAGATAATGTTATTAAGCGTTAAGTTGGGAAACCTAGTTTCTCCTGTTTATTTACTTTTTTTCCTGTCTTTTAACATGGAACGTTTGAGTTGGCAGCTATTCCGGAAAAAGTTCGTTACCGTTTCTTTACACTTCGGGAGCAAACAGATGCAATCCGCACACACATACTTATTGGAAAAATAAATGAAGTTTATATATCATCGCATATATATATATATATATATATATATATATATATATATATATATATATATATTACATTCAAGATATTACTAGTGTAATGAGCAGCGAATGCTTATT
This sequence comes from Periplaneta americana, assembly GCF_040183065.1. Taxonomy (NCBI): domain Eukaryota; kingdom Metazoa; phylum Arthropoda; class Insecta; order Blattodea; family Blattidae; genus Periplaneta; species Periplaneta americana. Next base: position 138,211,378 of record NC_091118.1, read on the forward strand.
TTATTTTCTTGCACTGGTTATGATGTTCATTAGAAGTTCAAGTTCTTTGTTTTATGATTATGCTAAGATGATTGATTTTCTTCAAGCGGTAAACTACGGTTATTTGAAACCACTCCACCATCAACCACTTAAACGTTCCACGCAATTATACGGATTCTACGAATACACTGTCATCTTTTTCACGATCGGAGTTTTTCTTCTTCTACTCTTTTCTTTACTTGTTTGATCGTTTCTTTATTTTCACTGCTTTTCTTTCTCTTCCATTTTTTGTGTTCTTACTTTCTCCCATCTCGTTTGTGCGCGTATTGCTGTCCCTTTCTTTCTTTTCTTTATTTTTTTCTTGTTTTCTTTACTTTTTTATTTATTTACATCTTCATTTACGCATTATATCAATTTTTATTTCCGTTGTATTCAATCTTTGTTGTTTTATTCTTTATTTTTTCCTTTTGTGTCTTTACTTATTTCCTGGTTTCCATTCGTTTCTTACTTTCTTCAGAATATTTCTGTAATGCCCATCATAACAATCTTAATCGATGGACCATGTTATGCTAGCTGGTTCGAAATAGAATTCACTTTAACATTTACTCAAAAGGTATACTTCTGTGTCACATGGTACATCGGATTTGAAATTTCACGGCTTGGTGATTTTCATGACATGAGTTGGCTGGGGATTGTAGAAATACTCTCCATTGTGTCTAGGGAACTCGGAGCTACACACATTTCTATTGATGAAATTCAACAACTTCTAGTACTAGTAATTGTAAGAGTGTCACAAGTCAACAGTCTGATGTATATTACTGTGTACAACACATAGGATGTTTCGGTATGTTGAACACTTTTTCGAATACTTCACATTATATTTTTTTGCAATCTTATTCTTCACTAAATGCAGGCTGAAACACAGACTTGGTAATGCCCCTATTGTATAGCCTATCCACAATTATATGTCTATTACTTAATTTTCCACGAAATGAGGTACACGATAAAGAAGTCCAAACAATAGAATATCCATAATTCCTAAACTCCACAAACGAAATTTGTAATTGTGAGATATCCAATTACAAATTTTATTCGGCACCTGACATAATTAGGAACATTAAATCCAGACGTTTGAGATGAGCAGGGCATGTAGCACGTATGGGCGAATCCAGAAATGCTTATAGAGTGTTAGTTGGGAGATCGGAAGGAAAAATACCTTTGGGGAGGCCGAGACGTAGATGGGAGGATAATCTAAAAATGGATTTGAGGGAGGAGGGATATGATGATAGAGACTGGATTAATCTTGCTCAGGATAGGTACCGGTGACGGGCTTATGTGAGGGCGGCAATGAACCTGCGGGTTCCTTAAAAGCCACTTTTAAGTAAGTAAGTAGGAGATGTCTAATAGATTTGACGTACAGTTTGCACAAGAAAGTTTATCAAGATATTAATGCACATATAAAGCACAATATTACTGATTTCCTTAAGGATATTACATAATTTTACTTATTTATCTCTAGCTACTCATTTTGTATTTCCGTATCTTCTTGAAGTTTGAGACGACAGCTAATGCCCGTCATTCTCGTATAGTTAATAATTCTCAACAATTTGCTCTGCTTGTTAATTTAAGATCTTTAAAGTGGATGCGTAACATTTTGGTGGCCGCTAACCAGCTGCATTACGATAATTTCGTTAGTAATTTAGTCCTTCTTAATGAAGTCCATAAATTTTCAATTGATGTGTGGTATGTAACAATTTCACGCTGAAATAAATCATGCCGACCTTCAACGGCATTTGTAGTGCGCTGTTGACCTGTCAAAAGTTTATCATAAATTTAATGTTTCATATTTTAAGTCCGAATCTATGTTGCCTTACTCTTCCTCTTCCACTGACAGGCGTTCTCCTTACGTAGATTCTTTAGGTGTAAAACGGTATTTCTATTACATCTGGTTCTATGGGAATATTAAATACATTCAATACAGTATCCATAGGCACGAATAAGATAGCAATTAGCTTTAGAACATCATTACTCATAGATTTTCCTGGGTATTGTAAGTAGTTTTTAGACCGAAATGAAGTCTCCAGTTGGACTGACAGATGTGGAAGTGACAGATGTTAATTGATGGTTTAAAAAACTCAGCAGCGGCATTCATTGTCCCCAACTCGAAGTCCATTATGCTTTTGTCCAAAGAAATCCTCCCTCGTCATAAAATTCTAGCCAGCATGTCGATAGCAAATGCTGTCCGGAGTGCACGATCATCTGGCTGAAGAGTTTGCACTAGCTCAACTTTATACGCAAACATCCTCAGATTCTTGTGAAAGACTTTGTGGACAGTCCAATGCGGCAAGTTTAGTTCCCTGGCGGCATGCGGATGGACTTTCTAGGGCTACCGACAAATGCACTTTGCACACGTTCAATGTCCTCCAAACTTGAGTTTCGCCGCCCACTGCCATTTTACCGCAGCACACTTCCAGTCTCCATAAATGTTCCGTGACATTCCCGGATTGTTGGTTGTGATGACAGTTCTCTTCCATATTGGATCCAGACTGACTTTGCACCTGTGTATATGATCGTATCTCGATAAACCAGGATAAACATTGTGTCAAATCTTGAGGTGTCCACATCTCCTTCACTGTCATTTTTCAGCATTCACCAAAATTCACACCTGCAACCAAAAAACGCATTTAAACAATCCAAAAAAAATTCCTTAAACACTTTGACAGTTTCTGATTAACATGCTGAAAACTGCATCCTGATATCGTGTCTCAATAATTTATTTCCATCTGAATTTGTAAAGGTTTCATGTGAACACTTGTATATGTCACGCACAACAGGAGATGTCCTAGTTTTCGAGACGGAGATAATATTCAAAGGGAAATTGTGAAGAGTATTTGTAGAATGAGAGGGAAAAACGGAAGAACTCCGAGAAAAGCTCTCATAACCTTAGCTTTGTCCTCTACAAATACAATTTTGTTAACGTCAAGATTTTAACGTGAGTAAGCTATCATCTTAAGCTAGCTCTGTGGCAAATTAGCTACCATTGTGGCGAGTTTTTGCAGAGATACGATCATGGATAGATTCTCTTAAGGTTTATGGTGAAAGAAAAGCGGTGAAAGCAGGTTTCGGGCAAATTAGATATTTCCACCCTCAACTCACTATTGAATGAATATTGTCGTGTCATAAATTCACTGTCTCTCAATATTATCTGTAGATAAAAATGGATGTTACCGGTACATAAAAATAGTTGCCTATTTCCATTGCAGTATTAGCCTAGATCATATATACCCAGATTGCTCGGCCTTATAGGCTTTGACGGTAACAACTTTTGTCAGGTTTACTATGATGACATCTCGTTGTTACTTAAGCAGTTACGTCATAACTCCCATTTGAATTGCATTAGCGACTGTACTGCCATCTCGTGTTCGTTTATAATAATAATAATAATAATAATAATAATAATAATAATAATAATAATAATAATAATAATTTATTTTAGCTGGCAGAGTTAAGGCCGTAAGGCCTTCTCTTCCACTCAACCAGCAAAAAGTGTATATACATATGCATGAACTTACAAAGAATTCAACAATATGATTAAGTGAGAATTACATGTATACAAGAGTTATTTACGAATTAAACAACAAAATACTATGAACTATTAATTAAACACTGAAATAAACTGTGTAGCAGAATTAAGCTAAAATACATAGAATGTTAATATATTTCAAATAATATTAGATAATAGAAAGAGATTATTATGAGACAATTTTGAAAATACAGCACTATCAGAATGATGTCTAAAGAATGAAGTAACAATGTAGTCAGTGATAGTTTAAATCAGTAAGATTGGAGTGAAATGCTAATAAGGTTATCTTTTAAGCTGTTTTTAAAGGTGTTTCTTGTCTTGCAGCCCCTAATACTTTGTGGCAAGGAATTCCATTGACGCGAGGTGGATACTGTAAAAGATGATGAATAACAAGATGTTCTATGAAGAGGTATACTTAGCGTTCCACAGATAAGTGATCTGGTATTTACGTCGTGGTTAGAGTATAGATAGGAGAAACGAGACGAAAGGTAATTTGGTGTTGAGGTGTGCAGAATTCGATAGAGTAAAGACAAAGAGTGTAAAGTTCTGCGTTCTTTAAGTCGGAGCCACGAAAGACTTGCGAAGGACGGCGATATTTGGACGGTGGCGATTCTTGCGGTTGTTCTCTTCAAAGTGCTACCGATTTTAACATAGGGATGAGCAATCTGTTATATATGTGATCTGGGGTATCATAATTTAAGTTACAGTGGACATTATAGACCTTCAATAAATACTTGTCTGCAACTATGTAATTTATGGCTTATAACAATTGTATACATTATTTATACATTAAAGACGTTAAACATTAAAGTTTACTTTCTGTCGCTTGGCTTGAGGGAATAAACCTCACTCTTAACGACTTGCGTTGGGTATACTTTGTTTGAGATTCTGTTTCTGACAGTGATCGATGAGAGAATTATGAAAGATTCATTATTGTAAATAACTTTCATGAAGAATTCGTCAATAATCGATGAGCTAGAGAATTTTCATGAACTCACGGGTTGTTAACAACTTCCAAACAAACAATTTTGAAGGGAATTATCAAGTAAAATGATCTCGTTGTGTTAGTCTTTCCTTGAAAATCGTTCGTTGAAAGGATAGAGCGGAATTTTAGGTCGTGCAACAGTTAAGCTTATTTTTTAAACTTCAAATGTTAAATTTTAAAATAGACGACCATTTTAAATTTGTTTATATCTTGGCAATAGTAGTTTGCAACTATCAATCGTAATTGCTGATGGAATGAGGTACCACAATCAATACAGAGGTGTGTAGTCTGACATTAAAGAAGTTAAGGAGGACCATTCAGCTTCCAGGCATGGCTCAAAACATAGGCGGCAGGATTCTATGACGAGGATGTTCTGAAACTTTTGAATCGCTACGACAAATGTCTCAGTTTGGTTAGAGACTATGTTGAAAAATAGTTTAACGTTGTAGTTCAAAATACTTCTTTTTCTTCTGCACGGTATAGTAGGCAGAAATTGGCCGTTCAGGCTTCAAAGATCCCTCCGTCTTTTACTCGTTCATATCTGGTGTCTTCGTCCTTTAGACCTATATTCTGCTGCTCGTTTAGGGCGTCTACTCATTTCCAAGCTATTTATTTGTGAGATCCAGCTACTTCTGTATTTTTCTATTTTTGTTTGGGCTTGTCTTCTTCTTTGTGGGAACCCAGCTTCCGGATCCATAGATAAGTATTGGGATAGCTATAATTTTAAACAATTTCGTTTTCGTATCCGTCCTTAATTCACTTTAGGCAGTTCACTTAAGGGAAGAAACCATAACAGAAAATCTACCATTCGAAGGAAAATAAATACATTACTCAGTCGCTTCAAAGTGAACAGCCGGATATACTGCGTGTTCAGTTCAAAGTGTGTCATGGCTCTCTGTATGCCGTCATGTGGCTAGTCGATGAGCCTAGAGAATTTAATCTTCCTACATTTCCACAGAGGCGTATTACTTATGTGCCAGAGAAGTTGCCTAGCAAGTACGGCGTTCATTCTGAAGAGTACTTGCCGATACGTACGGTAACACCTGTAGTGGCAGGAATGTGAACTGTTTGGAAACACGTACTGAGGCGAGTTTTTTTCTTACTGTAGGGATATGAGGAGAGGATTAAGACGATTACTTGCGTATTTGTTGACTTTAACTTCAAAGGTCAACATGGACACGGAGCATTTGATTTGTATTGTGGAATGTTGCCGTACGCAACCGATAACAAATACCCTGCGTACGATTGCCCGCGCAAAACACAGTTCGAAAGAGGTTATGATAGCACACAGACCGTACAGACCGCCATCTGTTGCTGCGAAGTTCAAGTCATACCGTACACGTTCTCAAGTTCAGATTGAACGCCTTGATTAATAGGCAACTGTTCTGACATAAAAGCTGAAACTCGCTTCAAATCGCTGACTCACTAACAGTGACGTCATGACATACTTTGAAATGAACACCCAGTACATGGATGTTTATTTAATGACCTAACGGAAGTCATTTTCCTGACGGAATTCTTACTTTTCTATTCGTGTATCTTGCTACGAAAGCTGAAAAACAATTATTTTTCAGCGTTTAAGGACAAGCGGCTTAACTGACCGCGGACGGATGGGCCGAGCGCCTGGGTTATGCTTACTGTCCACCCAGTGTCATCCTAACACAGATCATTTCTAAGTAGCTACTTCTTTACTTAGGATACGACACTGTTAAAAATCAGTAACATAAATATTCTGAAATAGTGACAATTAGGCCTACCTATTCAAATAATACCTGTAAAAGTAATTAACAATAGATTATGATGCTGATGTCGCAGGAATTAGGAACAAAATTATCAAAGTAAGAAGAGTTACTGGATTTTTAATACCGATCGTATACAACAAGCATGTTACCAAGGAGAAAGAAAACTGACTCTATGTAGCCTAACACTTACTTGAAAATACAGTAGATATAACAACATACTGCCAGTGACCTACAGCAGTAGCGACTGGTTACGAAAATCGAACATCGAAGGAAGTCGGCAGCATATAACGAAGACGAAAAATAAAAGATACAATGATAAGCAATATCATGAAATTGGAATCAGATAGGCCCATGAAATTGAAAAGCAGCCGCTGAAGTATACAACAGATGGAAGATCGGCTGCATAAAATAATAATGAAATGGGAACCAATATAAGGTAGTAAAAAGGAAACTCTGAGAAATATGGCAGATTGCATACTGAAAGCCTTCCGAGGAAATATATTGCGGGAGAAAAATGTCAAGGTAAAAGCTGATGGAGATTGGAGAGCAAAGAAGACCTCACTGTAAATCGGAAGGGAAAACTTGGACTTTACCTCTTGTTCTCGTTCTATTTAGATTTCTAGTCGTAAAATAATTTAACCGACCTAGATACATATATAATTTAATCATAAAAATAATAATAATAATAATATAATAATAATAATAATAATAATAATAATAATAATAATAATAATAATACATTACGGATTCTACCTAACTGGTTGCATTACGGCGTGTATAAAGATGAGAGAAGTGTTTCATACCGTTTTCATTCTCTACACGAGGGAATAATTTGTAAGTAGAGTTCCAAAAAAAAAAGTCCCTGCCTGAAATTTTTTTGCGCATGCTCAGTGCCACAAAGCAGTGGTACACACGAGATCTCTTTGGCAGTTATTGAAATTATTTAATTTTTACGTCTATTGCTCTAACTCTAACAAATATACATGACACTCGGGAGGAAATTAAACACAGAATAAATATGGGAAATGCGTGTTATTATTCGGTTGAGAAGCTTTTGTCATCTAGTCTGCTGTCAAAAAATCTGAAAGTTAGACTTTATAAAATAGTTATATTACCGGTTGTCCTGTATGATTGTGAAATTTGGACTCTCACTTTGAGAGAGGAACAGAGATTAAGGGTGTTTGAGAATAAGGTTCTTAGGAGAATATTTGGGGCTAAGAGGGATGAAGTTACAGGAGAATGGAGAAAGTTACACAACGCAGAACTGCACGTATTGTATTCTTAACCTGACATAATTAGGAACATTAAATCCAGATGTTTGAGATGGGCAGGGCATATAGCAAATATGGGCGAATCCAGAAATTCATAGAGAGTGTTATTTGGGAGGCCGGAGGCAAAAATACCTTGGGGAGGCCGAGACGTAGATGGGAGTATAATATTAAAATGAATTTGAGGGAGGTGGGATATGATGATAGAGACTGGATTAATCTTGCACAGGATAGAGACCGATAGCGGCTTGTGTGAGGACGGCAATGAACCTGCGGGTTCCTTAAAATCCACTTGTAAGTAGGTAAGTAATATCGATATATTTAAACTTACCACTCAATAAATATACAGTCTTGTCCACACCTGTGGAGTAACGGTTAGCGCGTCTGGCCGCGAAACCAGGTTCGATTCCCGGTCGGGGCAAGTTACCTGGTTGAGGTTTTTTCCGGGGTTTTCCCTCAACCCAATATGAGCAAATGCTGGGTAACTTTCGGTGCTGGACCCCGGTCTCATTTCACCTTCATCACATTCAGACGCTAAATAACCTTAGATGTTGATAAAGCGTCGTAAAATAACCAACTAAAATAAATAAAAATCTACAGGCTTAGCCGTTTAGTAATGACAGGTACTCATAATAATTTATTATCACTTCTCCATAGATTTCTGAGCAGTGTATTATACAATGTGATTCATGAGAAATAAAAAAATATGTTAGACTTAATAATATAGACTACATTCTGACTAAAAATTCAGATAAACATGTGTCCAATTTTAAATGGGTGTGGAGATACATCTATTTGAAAGTTACCCATAACAAGCCTTATAAGTAGTATGTAGGAACGACAAATGACTACATTCTGTTGACTATGTACAAAGTAATAATACATGTCGCACTTACGAGATCGTCTGAGGCCACTACATTTCATAATGGGTGTGGAGAAAGAGCTGCTTGTAGTTCTTTTGTCTGTAAGGTCGGACATGTCCTTCCAGCATCACGGATCTCCCTTACATTTCAACTGCCAGGTGACGCATCTAAATTCACATTTCCAGGACGATGGATCGGTTGCCGCGATGATCACGTGCATTGGTCAGCAAGGTCCCCAGACCTTGCTCTTTCGATTTTGGTATGTGAGGGTAGATGAAAGACGACGCGTACAAAGTTTTGTTTTTCCTTCTTGTCACTTGTAACGCTTGTTATAAGTAACAGTGAAACTTTTGTATCTCCATACTCATTTAAAATTGAACACATATGTTTACATTAACTCTTTTTACTCACAATGGTCCACAGCGCCGCTTTCCAAAATACTTAATATTCGTCCTGAATCATCCGTTATGAATGTCATTAACATTCAATACAATGACATTTTTTCACTGTATACGCTACCGTTCATGTCTTCAACAAAAGATCCCGGAGGTAATTGGATTCCGATTATCTCTCGACCGCTGAATCCCCTGCAAAAGAGGTAGCATTCAAGAAGTAGAAGACGTAAGGAAAGAAAGAAAGAGTTTTGAAACCCCTATCTGTAACATATGCGGTTTCCGCCTGCCTGGCTTTTGTTGCATTCTTAAATCAACCCCGAGGATCAGTAAAGTGGAGCGGTATAATCCTCGAGGATTGTATCCCAGTGAGCGGCTGTCTCCATGCATCATGCAGTGCGACAAGACGTACGACGAGAAAAAGTGGGAGATTCCACCCACCGAATTAGTTCCAAGGCGTTCTCCAGTCGGATATTCGACCTTTGACCTTTCTTCCATATTATATTACAACGCTGTCCTTTATAAGATTTCAGGAACTTGCAAGCGTTGTGCAATACTGCGTGCTATTGCAGATATGAGCCGCCTTGGTAGTTCAGTTGGCAGAGCGCTGATTTAAAACGACCACGGGCTAGTGTTCAAATCTCGGTGATGACGGAGTTGTATTTGTGGTTGACAAAGCCAAGGTTACGAGTATTGTGGGGTGTAGTCGTGCCTGCTTAGTCACGCAGCACAGTCGGACGCAACTCATTCCATCACGGGTGCACAAATAGCTTCTTTAGGCTGTAGTACATAGGGATTAGAGATGAATAATGATCGAGAAAGCGAGACTAAAAGCGACCGCAAAGCTGAAAACCCCCACGACAATGTTGTATTACGTCGCGTCCTAGCCACCGGCGTGGCTCAGTCGGTTAAGGCGCTTGCCTGTCGGTCGGAAGTTGGTTCGGGCGCGGGTTCGATCCCCGTTTGGGCTGATTACCTGGTTGGGTTTTTTCCGAGGTTTTCCCCAACCGTAATGTGAATGCAAGGTAATCTATGGCGAATCCTCGGCCTCATCTCGCCAAATATCATCTCGCTATCACCAATTTCGTCAACGCCAAATAACCTAGTAGTTGATACAGCATCGTTAAATAACCAACGAAAAAAAAAACATCGCGTCCTTGACTTAAAGACTTCCGAGTCTTCCGAGACTCGATATTGATCATCTCCCGAAGTCCTGAAGTCAAACAGCCTTGAATCGCCACAATTTTTTATATCTGACTGAAGTTTTATCTACTTTGGCAACTGTAACATAGGCTATGTATAAACAGTCAAGTAGCCTATTTGAAACATCTCTACCTTTTAGTGTATAATGATTCGTTCGCCAGTCTTTATTTAATTACTAGGCCCTTATTAAAAGGCTAGGAATCTTCTTTCCATATGTTTAAGATCAAGTGTGCAATCTCAAGTAAACAGTTATTAATGCCATGTTTTAAGTTTCTTAGAAATGCAAATTTATTTGAGAATTGTTTTTTTTATTTATATAACCATAGATAATATATCATAGAACCAGAACATTTTGATAACTAAGACACTGTTCTGTTTTCTCTTTCCGTCTCATTTAAACATTAATGTTAATTACTTCAATGATGTATGTTATTCGAAGTTACGAAATCTTTCCACGCCGACCAAATGCTATTTCGAGAATGACGATAGAGACTCGAATGTAACGAGAATGACGAGAAGAGACTCGAAAGACAAATGCAGTGAACACAGCGAACGAGAACAGCAGTTAGTTTTGTTCATCTCTAATAGGGATGCTCCATGTCCCGCCCGATAAGTACTACTATACCTCTTTACCTACAGAATTCATGAGCGCACGGGCTATTGATTAATTATCTTTATTATACACACGCTTAAGATGAGGTGGAATAAAACTAAGAGAAAGGAGAGGCTAGGGAGGTGAACAAAGAAAAGAATAAAGCTTGAGACGAGGTGAAAGAATAAGAGAAAGAAATAATGTTTAAGGTTGTAGAAGAGTTTTTTGTTGGGTTATTTTACGACGCTGTATCAACATCTAGGTTATTTAGTGTCTGAATGAAATGAAGGTGATAATGCCGGTGAAATGAGTCCGGGGTCCAACACCGAAAGTTACCCAGCATTTGCTCGTATTGGGTTGAGGGAAAATCCGGAAAAAAACCTCAACCAGGTAACTTGCCCCGACCGGGATTCGAACCCGGGCCACCTGGTTTCGCAGCCAGACGCGCTGACCGTTACTGCACAGGTGTGGACTGTAGAAGAGTAAGAGAAAGGAAAAGAAGGAGAGACAGGAAAGAAAATGAAAGAAGATTAAGATACGGAAGTGAAAGGTGATGACGGAAAATGAGAGAAAGGAAAAAAAATCGAGTGGGGAAAAAGAAATGAAAGAAGCTTAAGGTGATATAAAAGAAGAAGGTAAAGAAGTAAAAGGTGCAACGTAAACACAAGAGAAAGGAAAGAAAACTAGGTGGAAAAAAATAGAATGAAACTTAAAGACAAGTGTAAGAAGAAGGGGAAAAGTAAAGGTGAAGTGAAAGAAACAAGAGAAAGGAAACGAATGCGAGGTGGTAAAAGAAGAGAATGAAACTTAAGGCGAAGTGGATGAAGAAGGGGAAAAAGTAAAGGTGGAGTGATAAATGAAAGAAGGGAAAGAAATGCGAGGTGGGGAAAGAAGGGAAAGAAGTAAAAGATGAGACGGAAAAACCGAAAGAAAAGGAAGGAAGGTCCTTCTGAGAATTATGAACCAGTAGGGCAATTAGATATTAACCTGACCATGTAGTCGGAGAATATACACTTGATAAGAAGCACAGTTTCACTCAAAATATAATGGAGATAAATTCCCAATTTCCTGATTAAAATTGAATCTTGTGCGTTGGATTTTCAGCTATATCATTGGATACATAGCAGATAACTACTTAGCGAGCTTATAAATCTGTACTTTAGTTCTCATTTCGCAGAAATATTAACAGTATTATTAAAATACGCATTCTGCAATGAAATATGTACCGAATATCAATCTATAGATATAATTGCTCATAACATATTTACATTATGACTACTGTACGATTCAGATTTGTCATATAACCTGTTCGCCGCTGTAATATATAAGCGCCCTTGAGCTTTGAATCTAATTAAAACAATGCGCGATTTCATTCAGAATTGGTAAGTACGAAATTTAATTTGGATAGCCTGAAGGCAAGCGAACGGTGGAAAGGTCGAACACTCAGGTGAGGCAATTGTATGGAGATGGATCCTATGGAATGGATTATAGCTGTACCACAGTCTACTATATACAGTCACGAAGCATGGGATGATTTTTTTTGCAATTCTCGCGATAGTTGCTAGCCGCTTGGAGCGCTGTCAGTACTAGGAACAATAGACTGTACCACATCCATCGTGATCTAATACAGGCCGTAAGGCAGACCATGTGACTCTCTTAACCCGATCACGAAGGGCGGCGTTTCAACCATATACATTAGTTGGAATGCATAAACAGTAACATATGTTTCTCTAAAATGTAGTGTAATTCCATTAATAAAATTTAAAACAATGATTATGAGACACTTCAGACATAATTAACTTGCGAGTTAAGATGTAATATTATATATGGTATGAAAATTGCGTTGTTCGTATGTGTAATACCTGCCTTTATTTCGATTAAATATTGCGAAATTCTTGTACATTCATTTATGCACGATTCAATAATTTTCAATTGCACCGCACTGATATTTAGATATGTTGAAATTATAGGTTATATTTACTGTACCAGTTGCCTCTTTCTGTCTAAATTTAGTGATCTCCAATGCCTTGCCATTCATATGAAAAGTATAGGTTATGTTTACTATATTTAACTTATTCGCAATTATACATTATAATTAAGCTTAATGTCATGTATGATGTTCAATTTGTCTGTAATTTAATACTACAATTGAGTACTGAATTATTATATTTATCTACTACTTAAGAGACGAAGTAACACAATTGTACGTACACTAATTTCATAGGAGTGTTATGGTAAATGTTTTGTCTAGAAAGGAAGGTAGATGTGCTAAATTGAAATCACAATGTAAATTCTTTTTTATTAAACCTCAAAATAACTTCCATTCTAAACTTAAAATGTTGACGCGAACAGATTATGTTAAGATGTAAAATTCTCTTCACATTAAAATAACACAGTTTTGTAATTATTTCTGCAGAATATTATGCAACAAGAAGTAAACGGAACTTATGGACACATTACGCTAAAATAAAGCTTAGCAATGATACGCAATAAAGTTATAATATAATATTTCACTGAGCTCCATACACTGAAAATGAAAACCCGAACAAACATTACGGCCTGGTCTAGATCGAAAAGGCATTGACTGTGCCGTATTTCGCATTTTTGTGAAAAGCTATCTAAACTGTGAATATTCGTTATCGGTTGTAATAACTGTAAATGGCTAAAATACAAAAATTTGAATAATAATATGGGACAAGGAGAGGTTTGTAGTACTATAAATTGTAAGAAAAAAAAGTTAGATTGAGTTATCCTTCTTCCAAAATATCCAGGAAGGTGAGTTTATAGAATATAATATATATTTTATGAAAATAATATTATGTATTATATGAACCTTGTGTATTTCATATTTCAATAGTGGAAGGAAGGTGTTAATTTTTTCAAAAGAACACGATATCGAAAGTACAATACATTTTATCGCCTGCTAGAGAAAGTCTCTGTAATGAGGCGATAGTAGCGATCCTGGTGGTGAGCAACTATCTATGTTTGCATATTTAGTAAGTAGGCCTATTGAGCTTTGTGACTGTATATACTAGACTGCGGTTGTACAACATAATATGCATCCATAGATAGTTGCTAACCACTAGGATCGCTACTATCGCCTCATTACAGATAATGCGAACTAGTACCTGCACAGTCTATTGTTCCTAGCACCCTCATAAACTCAAGCTTCGTGACTGTATATGTTAGACTGCGGTTGTACGTTAGAGACTTCTTTATTTAGAAAATGTTGGAATATGAGACAGGAGAAGTACGATAGGCCTAATGGTTTAAATTTTATCGACGTGTGAATTGTTTCTTAAATTATGTCTTGTTCACTGTAATGTTATTTGATATGAATATTTTCGCATTCTTTTCACACACAAAATAAGGAAATTGAAAAGCCGGTAAAATAATAAAAATGCATATTCTATAAAAATAGTTATGTTCTGTGACATAAAATTTCATATTTAATTTTCTTTGGTCCTCACGTTGTCTAAGAGTTTGCTAATTAACAAGCTTAATATGTAACTTAAACATATGACAATTTGTTTGCCAGTTTCTTTTGAAGGGAACGGTAGGCGCCCTGCTGTCTTGACATGAAATATCTTCCTTCATAATTAGGGGCACACTAATCTTGGAATAGCAGCGGGCACGTACAGGAATACTGCTTTTGTATTATTATCATACTAGAAAACAGTATAAATCGTTGAATCCGCGATGCTTATGGGGGTCTTTTCTGACTCCACACAATCTATTTTTTGTTGTTAATATCTACATTCGTATACTCCGAAGTGTTTCCGTAAACTAGATCATGTTGTTTTAGTTTCCGTTACAATTAAAATTATTATTTCATAACGAAATATGGATTTTTTTTTTTCCTTATGTTTATTGCTTGGGTTCTTGGATGGCCCCAGCTATAGAACACGTCTTTATTTTCTAGATAGAATTATTTTGCAGTGATAGTGTTTTCTTGTAAGCAAAATGAACATGTACTTTGAAAAGTCAACATACTTACTTACTTACTTACTTCCTCACTTACTTACTTACGTACTTACTGGCTTTTAAGGAACCCGGGGGTTCATTGCCGCTTCACATAAGCCCGCCATCGGTCCCTATCCTGTGCAAGATTAATCCAGTCTCTACCATCATATCCCACCTCCCTCAAATCCATTTTAATATTGTCTTCCCATTTACGTCTCGGCCTCCCCAAAGGTCTTTTTCCCTCCGGCCTCCCAAATAACACTCTATATGCATTTCTGGATTCGCCCATACGTGCTATATGCCCTGCCCATCTCAAACGTCTGGATTTAATGTTCCTAACTATATCGGGTGAAGAATACAATGCGTGCAGCTCTGTGTTGTGCAACTTTCTCCATTCTCCTGTAACCTCATTCCTCTTAGCTCCAAATATTTTCCTAAGAACCTTATTCTCAAATACCCTTAATCTCTGTTCCTCTCTCAAAGTGAGAGTCCAAGTTTCACAACCATACAGAACAACCGGTAATACAACTGTTTTATAAATTCTAACTTTCAGATTTTCTGACAGCAGACTAGATGACAGAAACTTCTCAACAGAATAATAACACGCATTTCCCATATTTATTTTGTGTTTTATTTCCTCCCGAGTGTCATTTATATTTGTTACTGTTGTTCCAAGATATTTGAATTTTTCCACCTCTTCGAAGGCTAAATCTCCAATTTTTATATTTCCATTTCGTACAATATTCTGGTCACGAGACATAATCATATACTTAGTCTTTTCGTGATTTACTTCCAACCCTATCGCTTTACTTGCTTCAAGTAGAATTTCCGTGTTTTCCCTAATCGTTTGTCGATTTTCTCCTAACATATTCACGTCATCCGCATAGACAAGAAGCTGATGTAACCCGTTCAATTCCAAACCCTCTGTGTTATCCTGAACTTTCCTAATGGCATATTCTAGAGCGAAGTTAAAAAGTAAGTGCATCTCCCTGCTTTAGCCCGCAGTGAATTGGAAAAGCATCAGATAGAACCTGGCCTATACGGACTCTGCTGTAAGTTTCACTAAGACACATTTTAATTAATCGAACTAGTTTCTTGGGAATACCAAATTCAATAAGAATATTAGGCCTATATAAAACTTCTCTCTTAACCGAGTCATACGCCTTTATGAAATCTATGAATAACTGATGTACTGTACCCTTATACTCCCATTTTTTCTCCAATATCTCTCGAATACAAAAAATCTGATCAATAGTCGATCTACGCCTAAAACCACACTGGTGATTCCCAGCAATTTCATCTACATATGGAGTTAATCTTCTCAAAAAATTGAAAAGTCAACATATGAAACAAATATAGCATACTGCCATGTAGGCTATTACTAAATTTTGTAGGTTTGAGAGTAATTATTTGTATTTGTTCTTTCTACTGCAGCGAGTGATGAGACTAAAGTAATTCATTAATTTCCCTAAAATAATAATTAATACTATGATGCAATAACAGTTTCCTTTCTTGTGTTTTATTTGATAATTGAAAAAATAAAACATAGATACAGAATAAATAGTCAGCCATTAAACTAATTAAGTTAATCTACTAAGTTCTTTGTTTAAACATAGTGAATAAATCTAGGTCAATAAAAACTTTCAGTTAGCTCGTATAGAAAAATGTAGTAAGGTCTAAATGTGTCCACCGCTGAGGCCGGGGTTTGAATCCCCGCTTGGGACGAGTTACCTGGGTGAAGTTTTTTTTTTCGGGGTTTTCCCTCACTACTATGGATGAATATCAGGTAACTTTATCAGACGTATGGAACCCCATTCGTTCTCACCACTTCCTTTCCTCCCCCAGCATCCTTCCCTTATCATTCCGGTTGTCTTGCTTGGTTTTCAGATCGCGCCTGCGGTGGCCCTCCGAAGCTGCTGACTCTCTCGGCCGGCCTCCATGGATATGACAAGCTATGGTTGTTGGTGGCCAGCAGCGGAACCCAATCCTAAGCTCCGTCCATAACTTCTCTTCGTTCAGGCTGTTACGTAGGAAAAGAGATACTAGAGTTAACCCCATTAAAATACTCAAAATATAAGTTGTATAGAAGAGTAATGTAAATAGCCGATTCATAGAAGAAATACAGTAGGACTATCTGTGAGTTATTTCAAGTGATCCATTTCTTGCAGTAAAAATGATACGATAGATTTTGATAAACGAAATCCCTTCTGAAATATTCTGTCACCTAATTTATCGAAATTATTTTCTTTCCACTAATAAAACTTCACCTCACCAGCAACCCTATCAACCCTGTAAAAGTAGAATACTAATCTCTTCGAAGTAACCAGCTGTAGAATTGGTCTCCATTTTGTTTTACTAGGTCTGTTAATCACTCATTTAACCGTTAGAGATTACCGTGGTTAACCTCCTGTTTAAGTCCTAACCGAGGTCGATGCTCCATAAAAACGCTTAACCAGGAGTTTGGTGGCAATTTTAACCTGTGGTTACACTAACCGAAGTTGATGCACGTGGCCATCAATATAGCTGGTTCTTTTGTAAATGTATGGCTCTATGTTTTCCGGGTAGGCTATATATTTTTCTCGTAGACCTAATCTTAAAGTGGACGTTACTTTGCTTGTTCCATTTATTCTTACATTACAAGGAATTTTTAGTGTCTCTCCTCGAGCGAAACTCTAACATTTATTAAGTACATTTCATTTCCGTTCCTTCTTATTACTGTCACATGTATTAAATGACAAGGCCTTATCTGCATTTATTGATTGCTTCCATATTACTATTATTTGCCCATCTCCCTTTGTTGACAATTGAGTTGGCTTACGTCCCTTCTATTTGTCTGTTTAATATTTTATTTCAACAGCTCCACAAATATTATAGTCCATCTGCGAACGTAATCTCTTATATCTATTTATTCTTTCTGAACCACAATGTGACATTCTGATATTCGACGTTTTGCGTCGTAAAAAATTAAGTAAGTAGTAATTATTGCTAGATCTATAATTATTTTTAGTCCTGGATTTTAGTTTAAGTGTGAGCATAGTGAATAAATATTATTAGATTATTCAAAATTCACGAAATATTTGCAACTTTTTATAAACTTCAGATTAACATGCGTTAACCACATCGAATACATATGCACAAAGCTGTCAAGAGTTTTATATTCTTTAAAGAATTAAAGACTTGCGCTTCTAAAAATTATTAAAGATGTGCTTACTTTCCTTTCTTTCAGTCGATAATCCGATATGCCCCAATATTCTGGGGAAATGGAACCAAAATTGGAAGTGTCTTGATTTTGCAAAATAAAGCCATTATAATTTTATGTAAATCAAACTATCTGAAACATTGTCGGCCACTTTTCAGACAATCACAGATTTTAAAAATCATAAATTTGTATATATATATACGATCTAGTACTTTACACTCGACAAAATATCGCCAATTACTCATTAGTGGTCAATATACATAATCTAAAATTAGAAATAGTGAACAAATTAATATTCCATATTGTAGATTACACAAGATGAACACAAACTTTTCAATTATGGGGATGAAAATGTATAATAAGCTCCTCAGTCAATACTATAAATTACCAATCAGTAGCTTCAAAACTAGATTTTACAATTGGTTATTAAATAATCCTTTTTATTCTGTTAGTATGAAATTGTTTTTTGATAAATACATTTAATTGGAATTAGTTATAATTAGTTAGTGTATGTCTAATGGCCAAAATAAATTGAATTGAATTGAGTTATTGAATGTCGTTAACTACGAATCCTTAATATTCTTTCAAAGTACTTACGAATGAGGATGCTATGACATTATTATTATTATTATTATTATTATTATTATTATTATTATTATTATTATTATTATTATTATTATTATTATTACCACTGCAACTCTGGTACTTGGGTGTAAGTGATAATTTATGTCGTTTCACACATTCTGCTGTTTCGGGAATGTATTGCAGTGACACTCAATGGA
This sequence comes from Periplaneta americana, assembly GCF_040183065.1. Classification (NCBI taxonomy): domain Eukaryota; kingdom Metazoa; phylum Arthropoda; class Insecta; order Blattodea; family Blattidae; genus Periplaneta; species Periplaneta americana. The sequence goes on from NC_091118.1 coordinate 138,229,929, forward strand.
TTGTTGTGGTTACAAGAGCCTTGTGGCTGCATACACAAGTGCGCCCATTAGTCACGCTCCGTTATGGAGACAACACAAAGACAAGACATCCCAACTTGCAAACTGCTATGCGTCATCATAATATTTTGTTGCTGTGCAGGAATTTCGTATTTTGGCCATAACTTTTCACAGTGGTTCGTTCATTTGTTATTCAATTTTTCATAATAGACGGACAAATTTTTAACAAGTTTCTTGCTTTTATTCAAGGTTAGGTACTCATTTTCTCGCCATATTTATCTGATTTTAACGTTGAGCATTCCAGTAGTACAAATTGATTCATAATTATTAATGAATAACTCCATTCCAACACAATAGTGTAGACTAGTAGATTGAATGTTGAATGCAATTTTAATATTCAAATTTCGGGAATTTGGTTGGTTTTACACTTTTTAGTTATCTATATAATATTGATCGGCAAGTTTCACTCTTAGCTGCAGACAATGGAGATAATCCACAAAGACTACTCCACTGAATTAGGTTAGGCTTAGATTTAAGATCTCTACTGGCACTTCATAATCATCCTATCATATTATCGGGGCATGGTAACTCCACTTTCCAGGTGCCCCAACCTCTAAAGTGGGTTACAAATAAGCCATTGCCAGGAGAGACCAGAAATGTCAGAAATTACAACCCAGTGGAATTGGGTAAAAAAAAAAAAAAGAAAAAAAAGATATTGAGGGGAAAGTTTAAAACCAGTGTTAATTGCATTTTAGGTTTCACCCTTCATCCCCCAACTTCACCTTTGAAATTTTAAATGACAACCCTATATTATGAGACTTAAATATTTTTTTCTACGATAGTGTGTAAAGTTGCACTTTACCCACTGTTATCACTTATCAGTGCCTAAAGTGAGTTTTCAAAACACTAGCGCCTAAAAAAATAAGTAATCACTTTAGGCACTGCTATTCATTTTACATGTCATCATGTGATTAAAGACTGCACTCATTCCGTCGGATCCCGGCCACTTAGTCACTCGTAATGAGTGCACGTCTGCACATTGTGTGTTGGGCATTGTGTTACTATCACACATCTGTGACACAGTGCATGAGGTTTGGCCACTAAACGGAAACTAAGAGGTGGAACTTAAACTGAGAGGATTCAATCCGGCCTCGGAACTGGAATCCGGTGTGGCTTAGTGGATAAAGAGTCAGCACGTAGAGCTGAAAACCCGGGTTCGAGTCCCGGTGCCGGAGAGAATTTTTCTCCGCTCCACCCATCCTTCATTATGGTATTCTGGAGCTAAAAATGTGCTTTTAATCCTTAGTTGCTTTGTACAGATTTTCATTCCAATTTTTAACTGAAAATTATATTATTCTTACACACGTATCACAACATTTGTTACAGATCGCACGACTTCTAGCAACTTGATGTAGGTCATCCCTTATTATTTGCAGATAACACAAGTATAGTAATTACAGCCGATAACTCCAACACATTCCAATCTCCAACACAAGGAATTCTCTTCAAAATATGTGACTGGTTCTCAGTCAATAAATTAGTATTAAATTGTAACAAAAGTAACATAATTCAATTTAAATCCTGTCCAAATTCAACGTCACAAATTTCAAGCGCAATAATTAATAATATATCTCTATTAGAAACAACAACAACCAAATTTCTTTGCTTAAAAATCGATAATGTGTTATATTGGAAAAATTATATTAAAGAAATTACCCCTAAACTAAATTCAGCATATTTTGCTATTAGATAGATGCAAAAGTTGGTAAATATCAATACCTTAAAAACAATATACTTTGCATACTTCCACTCGATAATGAGTTTTGGAATAATATTCTGGGGCAATTCCACAGATAGTAACAGTATATTCCTATTACAAAAAAGAGTAGTTGGAATAATAGTAGGTGCCAAATCTTGGAAATCGTGTAGGACTATTTTCAAAAAACTACAAATAATGCCCTTGCCTTGTCAGTATATATTTTTCTTTAATAATCTTCCTTGTATGTAATCGTGAAAACTCTGTAACTAATTCAACAGTTCACAGCATAAACACACGTAAAAAAATGGCTTTCATACTCCATTGGCAAGTCTATCGTGCTATCAGAAAGAAGCGCGTTATATGGCAGTAAAAATTTTTAATAGCCTCCCTATCGATATAAAAAAATAAACTCAAAACATAAGATTATTTAGGGCAAAATTAAATAAGTACCTAATTTCTCACGCCTTCTATTCTGTAGGTGAATTCATGACATTCAATAACGGTTGGTGAAATTGATACTAAAACTTTGTGTTGTACTATTAGATTATATTGTAAACCTCGTCTGTATATATTTCATCTAGACTGTGATTATAAATAATTAAGACTTTATAGTAGTATTAAGGATTTTTGACTTGTTCCATACTCTAGCTGTGAAGCAATGTATGAATACCATAGAATGTTAATAAATAGGTTAAGTGAGATATGGTCCACTTTGCAATAGTTCCTCTCTACGAAAATGTCCAACGTTTAGAAATGTCCACATAGAAAATTCGTCCATGCCATAAAAATGTCCTTACCTGAAAAAGTCCACTGTCAGGAAGTCCTCTTCTTAAAAATGTCTACAAATAAATTCGTCCATTTCCCTAAAATGTCTGACAAGGAAAACGTAAGGAAAGTGCCGAGAAATTGATTGTAATTTAAATTATGTTATACATATTACATATGTAATACAAAAGCTACATCTGTTGTTCATCTCGAGGGTCACTATATAATTTCAAATGGTATGATATCGCTCTGGGATATCGAAAAATTTCATTCCTATCTTTGTAATCTTGGTAATTACCGACATGTTGAAAATTCTCGTTTGATTATTGATATACCGTTTAATTTACTGGCCGCTTAATATTTGTATGCCCACCACGAACTTGGGTTACTAAATGTTCTATTTCCGATTGGTGTTGTTGCAAATGGCTAATGAATCACCAAATGTTCACGTGATGTGCCACCACAAGTCGTTGGAATTGGGAGTGGAATCCTTCAACCACATTATTCGTATGCTGTCTGCCATTAATTACTAATTCATAGACGTACCATGTCTCAGGAGAAAATCTAGGGGGAACTGCTTGCCTTCGCCCTCTTGCCGGATGACCAGTAACATGTGTAATTTCAATGTAAGATGCTAAGTCCAAGATATCGTCCACAAATCTTTCATTTTAATAAATCCCAAACAAATTGCAAGTCATTTAGCGGAATAAACGGCAGTCCCATAATTTCCTTATTTGGTTTCTTACTTCAGGGTTCTCAATATCCAAATATTGTGCCCTCAGACCCCTGCTGACTACATTTCTCCATATTGCTTGATTGAAGTGGAAAAGACACCCACTCACTACTGCCTCAGGGAATGCCAGTCGACAAGCATTCAGTGCTATAGCAACGAAACATTTTTGTTATTCCCAACTCATCTCTGTTGAACAACTTTGTATCTTGGACCTTTTCGTATGGACCTTTTGTATCATGGACCTTTTCGTATGATGGGCTTTATAAAGTGGTGGACCACATAGATGTTGGGCTTTTCACTCCATGGATAAATCCTATGTAGGACTTTAAATATTGGACTATTTAGTTTGTGGACATTTTTTTGTGGACCTTTTGTACTTGTGGACATTTTGTTATGGACCTTACAATACAATACAATACAGTTCAATTTCGCATCGTAATGTAGCCTACAGTCTCAAAGATTTTACAAGAATTACATGATTTGTAACAATCTTTCTGATAAATGCGTAAGAAAAATGTAATTTTGTAGTTAAAAATTGAACAAAATTTCTATACGAAGCAACTAAGGAATTAACAACACATTTTTATCTTCATAATACTAGCCTATTAAATAAATTATGCTTCTGAATAGTTCATTCACTAATAAATTGTAATATTATTTTACCCTTAAAACTAAAGGAAAAAATGGTATTTTTTAACAGCTTCAAATTAGTGTAACTCTGGAAATATTGAGAACAAGAATCTTTATAGAATAACTCTTCTCGGGTTCTCAGCCAGGTGAGTTGGAGATTAGCTTCCAAGCTTTCGACGGCTAGCTCTGCCATCTTCTTCAGGGACGAAAGCTTGGAAGCTAATCTCCAACTCACCTGGCTGAGAACCCGAGAAGAGTTATTCTACATCAAACGCCGGGAAAGCCTCAAGTCATACAAGAATCTTTATATGACATTATTTGCTCAGAATGTCTTCGGGAATATGCTCCGTAAGAGGCGGTAACTCATTGTGAAACACCCTGTGTGTGTGTGTGTGTGTGTGTGCGTGTGTGTGTGTGTTAATAATTTTCTGATTCACTGATTAATTTATCTGTAACTTTTTATGTAAGGATGATCTATTGTGAAGTATCATTTTCATTAAGATTACTTTTACACAAGGGAAAGGGATGCAACACTAGCATTTGAATATTTAGACTCAGCTGTGCAACTTGGCATAAAAAGGAGTTTCAATTGTTTTCCAGCTACTTCATAGTCTCAACTACCAGCATATCCATCGCTGTTTAAATATTGATGCTGCATGAGGTCAGACCGGATTGTGCGCACAGATCTTATTGTGGAGGCTGAAGAATAAAAAAGCCGGATTTCCAAGCCAGTGGGTAGACCGCATTTCCTGGACGCTATGCCCCATCTTACATACAATATATCTTATGTCATATGGTGGAAAATGTAACTGACGCAGATATCTCCTACAGTAAGGTTATATAAAGAACTTTGAAGGTACAGAACTCTTTCAGACCTGATTGATGAGAGCTCTATCTGCACTACACATGCTCTTAGTCGCGACTTAAGACAAAAACCCACCATTCACAAAGAGAAGTGTTGCTAGAATACACTTTAAAAATTGAGGAATATTCTTCTCAAAGGAGGAGATTTATATTTATACTTCTTATTCAGTTTCATTAATACTCGTATTAGAGTTAATAAAAGTTATTGTTATATTGAAAAATGAAGTCTCAAAAAGTCGAATACCAAGAGAATTGCAGTCTGTGGAAATGAGTTTTATGGAACGATTATCTCACCTGAAGATATAAGAGAAAATTGTGAAATAGTTAATGGACAAATAAATTACATAATAGTACATTATGCAACGAGCCTATAATGGTAGTAATTAAGACGCGAGTTTCATAATTTTCATACGAGCGTCTTAATTACCATTATAGGCAAGTTTCATACGACTTTTTATGCTCGACCACATTTCTAACTTGAAATTATTCATAAGTATTCATGTTATTCTTATCTGACTGGGGAGCGGAACTGACCTTGTGCAATATCTCGTAAATTGTGAGATGTATGCAGACGCGAAAGTATTGATTTTTTCTGAGAAACAAATGTCATTGACCTTGATATAATCTAGAGAATAAAATGAACATTAATCTTGATATAACCTTGAAATTGATTTAGACATTGAAAAACGAGATGACAAATTGAATTTATTTGAATGTTATTTACAATTAACGCTAATTATTATAGTAACAGGATATAATCTTCTGCGACAGTATTGGATTTCCAGTCTCCGTAACGTTTCGCTAGTTGTCTTTCGATTGCATATCCGAGAATAATAGATACTAGCGCTTTCATATTGCTACAATGGTGTTTTCTGATTGGTGGAACACCTGAACTTTAATGAATAGGTATACTTTAATGAGGTCCATTAAAGGGCTGCTACCAGGTGTATAATTACTACATTTCGGCATGGTCGAGCATAAATTAAATTAAATAGTGAATATTTAAATTTTGTGGCTCCAAAGGAAAATGTGATATATCATTTCTTGCAGTTTCTCAGGAACGAACATTTACAGTTTGAACGACTGTATGTAATCATAATAATCATGTTTCATAGCAACGGGTTATAGAAAAAAATATTAGAGATGTGTATATCATCTTTTATCTATAGTAATCTCAGATCTCGAGTGACATTTATTAGGACTATTTCGTGAATAAAATAAAAATGTAAATAATATATCCCTAAAATTCGCTCACAAAATGTTAATAATTGTATATTTATGAATACTTAACCTATTCAGGCATTGTGAAGTCGAAATAGATGAATAACGATTACTGCAATAAAAAAATTGAATATTATTCAGTAATGCCAATTGAGAAAAGCGAAATACAAGTTTAAAAATGTTAATTACATGTACTGCGCTTTTCTCTTGTTATTGTAACAGGAATACCTTTTCATTATCTGCTGAAATCATAATTTAATTTAAACATTTTATAGTATAATTACAAATAATCTCATTAATACATTCATTAAAACAAAAATTGTTATGAAGGAGTGTCATTTTCTTTAGATACAATGGACATGGAATTAGAAGATGAAGATGTAAATGTGGAAGTAGGATTTCGCACTTTATTTAGTGCAATGCATCCATGCTCATCGATTTACGTGGAAACAGTCGGCGACACTGACTAAATAAAATAATGACCATGCGATAAATTCATAGTGATAAATCGAGCTACAGAAATTATCGTGATGTATGAATGTGATTGGTTGGAATTCAAACTTTCATTATACTTCATTGTCCGAAAATGGAATGACGTCATATAAACGAAATAGTCACAATAAAGATATCGCAAAATATAATTTTCGCTAAACACTAATCGACAAATTAAAACTTTTTTCGTTTATCTGGTATGTAAATGGCGGGGATTTACCTAATTTTTGGATGCTGAATTCAGTGGAAAAAATCAGTTTTTTTTTCTATCACGTCACATTTTCTAGACACACAGCACTAACACAAATATAGTGATACGATATTGGTAAATATGGACCATTTTAAATTCAAGAAAAACATGACACTAAGAACCCCACTAAAGTTTCTTGACAACACAAAGAAACTCTTATAAACCCACAAAATCATGTTTCAGCGTGCACTAGACTACAGGGCTAACATCGCTAGCTGAGTCACCTCTACCAGGAAAAGCCAATACACTTCTAGCATAACTTTAACTATGGTCCGTTCCAGGAATCTGTGGATTAACTTCACGCATATGGGGGCGGAGTCTATCTGTGCCGGAGTGTATTGCGGGAAGCATCAGCTCGAGTCCGCTAAGGGGTAAGATGCTCGTGGTAGAAGGTAGAATAGAGTTCAGACAGAGATTGCTCGCTTCGTTCAACCAATACCTCTCCCCAGAGCATTTATTGGCCCTAGCCTTACCACATATCATTTGCACAGAGGTCTTGTTTCGTCTTTCTACTCCACAAATCCCTGGGACGAACTGTCATATAGTGACTCTTGAAAAATTCTTCCACCAAATACAGAGTTAAACCATCATAATTCTGATTTATTATACATTATCCCAGAAAAAATGACATTAAGAATCTAAAAATATTTAAAAATCCATATAGAATCTTAAATATCTCAAAATCCTTACCTGATACCGGATCCTGCAACCAAAAATTGATATGAATTGATATACCACACACCAGATGCAAAATGGCTGTTAAGCAGTAAAATTGACATTATCACCTATTGCCGTGGGAACCACAGAATTCATTACAAAATATTGATTGTGATTAGTGCGTATTAATTAAGAAGTAAATAATAAGCAAATAGTCACGAATAAAATAATTTAATAATCATATATAATTCAAATTAATGGGGCCTAATTCGCTGAAAGTATAAAACTTTTAGGGTGCTATGTAGGCTATAGACATTTCGCTAGCCCGCGCTACGAGCGTGTTAAACTAACCCCGGCTATCGAGTGATTACTTGTACAGGATTCATATCATATCATATCATATCATATCATATCATATCATATCATATCATATCATATCATATCATATCATATATCATATCATATCATATCATATCATATCATATCATATCATATCATATCATATCATATCATATCATATCATATCGCTAACACTGATTTATGAATACGAAAAACGTTAGTTCGCTGATCATCCACCGGAAGCCCGCGCTAGGAATGTCTATGAATATGGCCCTTAGTGATTCTTATCTTAGGTTCTTCGTTAGATACATGTCGTGTGTTTAATAGGATTTGTAATGTTTCACTGTGATTGTGATTGTGCGCGTGGAAGTCTAGAAGCAAGCTTCTGTATCTCCATTCTTTTATTATAACCCAGAGCACACTTAATCGAGTGTGAAATTGTGGTTTAAGATTCTTACGCTATTGTAAACATGTAATGTATTTCAATTCATAATATCTAAGTCTTTCTGTATGCTACATAAGTAAACTTATTGTAATTGTCTTACTTTTCTCTGAATGGATTAAGATGACCACAATGATAATGATGATAATGCTAAAACAAATGAGAATAATTTCGAGTAAACTTGTCTCTATACGGTGCTTTTCAGTCGAAATTCTGAGATTTTGACTGAAGTCTCTAAGACACACTACAACCTTCACGCCTTTTCGTAGTCACCCATGTCTTTTTGTAATATAGAAATATTATTATTATTATTATTATTATTATTATTATTATTATTATTATTATTATTATTGTCATCATTATTATTATTAATATTATCATCATTAATATTATTACTAATAATTGCAAAATCAACGGCGTTTAATCAGGGGAACGTGCTGTACATGACATGAACTTTCCTTTCTAATCCAGCGTTCTTGTCTGCACACTGACAGCGGGCATATGAAATGTGCTAGAGTACCATCTAATTGGTACAATATTCTTTGACAAAGATTCTTGGATATATTCATATTCGTAAGAGGTCTTGGAAACCTGCAGAAAAGTATATTCTATTATCCATGTACTAAAAAGGATAAATGTTCATCTTCCCTCTTACTTAAAAAAAAAATCCCTTGTGCAGATGCTTGTATTTCCCTATTTTGACTATGCTGACATTTTACTCGCTGACCTTTCCACCGACAACAAAACGAAACTTCAACGTGCTCATAATTTGTGTGTACGTTTTGTAAGCAATGTTCGTAAGTATGATCATATTACTTCATTCCTGGAAACAATTGGTTGGCTTAAACTAGATAAGAAAAGAAATTTACATTCACTTCTCCTTCTCTTCTAAATCTTGAACTCTTCTATTCCTTCGTACCTGTCGTCTCGCTTCACTTACCTTTCTTCCCACCACAATCTGAACACACGCTCTCACCATGAAACAATACTAACAATACCATCCCATCGCACCCCCTCATACTCATCCTCTTTCATAATAGACCTGCCAAGACTCTGGAATTCGTTACCAGCTAGCATCAGGGACTGTCGAAATAAAATTGAATTCAAACACAAACTTACTATGCACTTGGTTAGTAATTGAGACTCGTTCAGACATGGTTTCTTGTAAATAGTTCTCTTAATCTACCACAAAATATTTCAATATCCGGTAATTTCGTCACTATAAAATTTTGTTATTCTAGGTTCAATTTGTAATTCAGTAAATACAAAAATATTCTTTGTTCTTAACTTCTATGATAAAATGTCTAGCTTTCATTAATCAGGTAATCTTCTCGTATATTAATTTTTATTGTAATTTTAATTGTAAATTTAATATTAATTGTAATTTTATTCTTCATATTATAGTTGTAATTCCCTGGTAGATGGGCAGAGAAGGCCTGACGGCCTTATCTCTACCAGGTTAAATAAATAAATACTAAATACTACTAATGCCCTAAAGGCGAGCTGCTGATCAATGCTAGACATATCATAGTGTACGACATGCTTTGGCGACATCGTTAAAAACTTTAAATTGGAAGATTCATGAGGAAGTGCATTGTGTATCATCAGATGGTTTTCTCAGACGGGCAGACATTATTTCTCTTAATGGAGGCTTAAAACGGGCTCTTGTTCTTGACCCTACTATCCGTTTCGAAAGGAACCTAAATCAGGCCACCGAAGTTGATATTGAGAAGAAGTCTATATGTGAACCTTGTCTGCCTTATCTTTCTCAAAATTACAACGTCCCTCTTAAACAATGGTCTGTCAATGGTTTGCTGTTTGATAGTAGAGGTTCTATTACAAAATTCACTTGAAATTATCTTAAGGAACTTCACATTCTTTTTGATTATGTAATGTCTATTGTTATAAATATTATCAAGGATTCTCTTCAAATATTACATCATCTTCTCTATTTCAATTAATCCACTTATATTATTTGCTTTCAACACTTAACTTTCTTTTTTCTTTAACATTTCAAATCACATTATACTGTACATGTTTATTGTATTCAGGACCCTTGTGGTCACTCAAATTCTTTGAGCTGATGTCTTTAATGAATAAAAAAAGGTTGGATTTATTGGTATTTTGCAGCCTTTTAGAGGTGCAATTAAGCTTTTACTGAGTAAGAAAACGTTTCTCTTTTGTCTATGTAGAGGATCATCGTCCAATAGTATACGCGAATAATTCAGATGAACACTATAAATATTTTCTGGTCCACGTAACGTGCTTTTATCATGTTCTCGGCGATACACCTAACATTTTGATATTTACTAAACAGTAACGAATACTAGAAAAATTTATAGGACCTATACATTACAGACCGATTATTTAGTCCTGACAGCTCGACGACGCGAAAGAGGGGAAGTAATAGGAGTAGTGGAGAGAGCTCCGGAGTGGAGATAAGGACGAGGGGTCAGTAAAGGAATGCAGTACACCTTAAATGAACTAGAAACATACCGCTCTACCTCACGCTGACAATCGTTCGCTCCGAAGACAAGCGAGTGACTAACCCCCTTGACATAACTAAATGGATTCGTCTGACCAAGGCGCACTTTGCCAGCGACTGTCAGGACTAAATAATCGTACTGTACTTACTCCACTCAAGGTCTTATTTCATCTCCTAGTTGGGTGATCTTACCCTTAGAAACAATCTCTGTATACGAAAACATTCAACTTGCCAATTTCTCCGTCGAATATCTGTTGCTGTCAATTGCCGGGGTAAATGCAAGGATGTAGTTAATACATACATTACATTTTTATTTAAAAACAGTACCCAAAGGAGTACAATATGAAGGAATAAAATAAAAAAATCCACACTATTACCAACACCCGACTTCATTATATCCTGGCCTAGTTGCCTCATAAGTGGTGCCTTCTTGGTATCACTTGTGAGGTTCAGACCTGTCTTCGGACGGTTGACTAAACTAAACAACTATTGCCAAAAAGAATGATACTTCAAAACTCCTTAGTCTCAAGACTTACAAAATTTTTGATAAAAAAATAGCAGAAAGGAGGATATCTCACGATCTGGCAACACTAAAAATAGGTGAACTGCCACAATATACAGTAATCTTTTAACTAAGAATGTTTTATGGCTTCATAGTTTGAATCTACATCTCGGGCATCGAAATCGAGTGCTTCAGCCTTTCAGCTGACTCGCGCCCACAGAACATTTCTGAAGCATACAGAATAGAAGGTGATCAACGACAGTAACGTCACATAATAAATCCTAAAAAATGAAAGAGAATAAAATTTTCCTATTTTATTTTACGTTTTTTCTTTCCATTTAGTGAGAAATCGACTTCGCTTATAGAAAAAAATCAATATCGCAGGATATCAGTCGTACTTGCATCCCTTCCCCGCAGCAGTTAGGGAAGAATATGTAAAGATAACTTTTTCTGCACGCTCTGCTCTGCACAACGCTCTATATTCCATACGACTAAGTCCTACGGAACCTCAGGGTGAAGCACGCGTCATTACTCAACACACAGTACATTGCTCATCTTGTTCCACAAGGAACGCCACCAATCTCAATACCATTTCAGGAATCCGCCGCTGAGCACGAGTTCTACTCTTTCAGGGGCGAGCTAAAATTTTTCTGTATATATTATATTTTATGTTACAATTATTAGCAAAATACCAAATAAATATATAAATTTATAATATATATTGAAATAATCAGCGTTAGTTACAGCGTTGTCAAACATCCATTAGTTAAAGTGATTTATTAATATAATTGAACCGCAAAAGTGACAGAAAAATTATGCAAATTATTTATTGGATCTGAGAAATCTAATGTGAAGACATTTATAAATAATGTATTTCTAAATGCGTTTAAAATAAATTAGGATAAAAATAATCATTTGTAATTTTTTTCTGAGAAATCTAAGTGCAAAGAAGAAAAATGTTGGAGGACTTATCCAATTATACTGTTCTAAGGATTCGTCCCTTAAAAACGGACTATCATTAAACACTACCTACCATATATAATTGTAAATTAAAATTGATATTTTGTCGCAATACATGAATTTGTAATGATAGCTTTTAATCCGTATCAACATTATATTAGTATGTCACTCTCTGAAACCTAGTATAACCTTTTACAAATGATCCCAAAAGGTATGCAGCTGTACAACAGCATTAACACGAAGAGACGTAATTAATGCTTCTCCCAGGGACCAGTGTACGTGCGCTTGTGTCTCTTCTGCAACAGCACGCCCGCAGAATTTACGATAGTCGTGGCAACGCAGCAGGATTATGACAAAGTTTATGATGTCCAATTCACTCATGAAGATTTTGTCAACCGCTTTACATTACGGCACTATCTCTATGGGAGCTAGTAAACATTTCCATAACGCTGTTTGATAAGATTCTGCAACGAGCATAAACAATATTCCACACAGAATTTGCGGGGAACATCTAATAGTAGCCTTCCTATAAGTTGGAATAATTGGCAATATTTTCTACTAAAATCCAACGATATGAATTCGATTCCCCGCAGAAACGTGGGATTGAATGTGCGTATTTCTTGTGTTTTTCATGTAGTCTTAAGCTAGCAGTGTTAAAGATGTAGGCCTATTGTTGTTCGTTCACTGATGTTTTATCTAGGGAGAAGAACTTTTAAATTGAATTTAATTTAGGGATGGGAGCACTACAACCCAGCACTGCAACCTTTCAAGATCTGTTGCCCTAACCTTCAACTGGTGTATTCGTAAACCAATACCAGCTGACTAGAGATGAACAAAACTAACTGCAGCTCTCGCTCGCTTTGTTCGTTGCAGTTCTTTTTCGAATCTCGTCTCGTAGCTCTTGTGCGCTTCGAGTCTCGCTCATCATTCTCTAAATAGCATTTGGTCGGCGTGGAAAGATTTCGTAACTTTCAGTAACATACATAATTGAAATAAATAACATTAGAAATGTTTAATTAACACAAAAAAAACAAAAGAAAACAGTATCACATTTATCAAAATGTTCTGGTTCTACTATCAGATAATACCTAAGGTTATATAAATAAAAAAAAATCTCATATATATTTGAATTTCTAAGAAACAGAAGACACAGAGTTAAATAAAGCGTTTTTTACTTGAGATTCTATACTTGATCTCAAACATACGAAAAAAAATCTTAGGGCCGTATTCATAGACATTTTTAGCGCGGGCTTTCGGCGGATGACCAGCGTTTTTCGTATTCATAAACCAGTGTTAGCGATAGGATATGATTTGAATTCTGTACTAGAAACCAGTGGATAGCCGAGGCTAGCTTAGTACGCTCGTAGCGCGTGCTGCGAAATGTCTATTAATAGCACCTCTAATCTCTTAATAAGGGCCTAGTAATTAAATAAAAATTGGGGAACGGATTACTACACTGATGTTTCAAATAGGCTACTTGATTCTTTATAGATATATAACAGTTGCCAAAACATAAAAGTTCAGTCTGGTATGAATAACTGTGACGATTCAAGACTGTTTGACTTTCGAGAGTTGATCGTTCCCGAAGTACCGATGTTTTGAACGTTTGCTTGCAAGCAGTCAACAACAGGCAATACTGTCGTGCGGGTTTTCGGCTTTGCGAGCGCTGTTATTCTTGCATTCTCTCTCGTTGTTCATCTCTACAGCTGACTGTACTAAACTTCGCTGCATATCCTGGTTTCGAGCAGGCAATTCCACGAATAGCCCTGTGTTTATCTAATTAAATGATGTTTTATTTAACGACGCTCGCAACTGCCGAGGTTATATCAGCAAGGAACTTCTCATATGTGCGGTTACTGCAATAACGAAAAGCAAATTCCTTGAACAATTTCTAAAAAAAAAATATTGTTCTAATACTAAAATAATGCACTAATTGTTGTTGTTGTTGTTGTTGTTTAGTCAACTGTCCAAAGAGAGGTCTGAACCTCACAAGTCATACCAACAAAGCACCATTATGAGGCAACCAGGCCAGGAGATAATGGGGTCGGGTGGCCAGTTCCTCTCCTCCTCCATTGCATACGTCGCCGACTAGCTACATATTACACTAATAAGACTTGAGATGCACACAAACAATTGTTCTTCCTCTGACACATATCTTCAAGTGAGATGTACTGTCTGATAGTAGATGTACATATCAGCCAGAACCTCAATCAGAGACAGCACTTAATGTCTTACCACCAATTCATATAATATTATTAGTGCAATTATTCACCAATAAGAACTGCTCAGGTTTATTTTTCACAACAGGAATAGTATTGGCTGCGGCATGGACTTCATTTCTAGTTTTTGGTAACGGTGGAAGAACTTCTCCTAGCTCTACCGACTGCTTCTCATGCATTAAACACATCGTCATTTATCAGTCAACAGAAATTCCTCAGAAATATTAACAATTTCATTCACTTCGTTAAAGGTCTTGTAAAAGTATTATTCATGGTTTTGCTTTTAACAGCATTTAATAAAAATTGTGTAGGCGAAATAATGTTCACAAATTTCAGGATTATAACCCTATAGATTCCAAAGACTTTGTCATGTTCGTCAGTAACTATGGGTGCACTACAATTTTATTCTTACAGTACATCTCCATTCTTTTATTTGCTAGTTAATCCTGTATATCGAAATTTAACATTTTCGCGTACCAATAACTTTTTATGTCACTTAATATTGACAACATAGCGATATTTATATTAACCACTGACGAAAGCCACACCCACTGGTGCTGCATTGGCGACTTACACACGGCTAGATTGAGGGACCTACAGCACGAATACTGCTATCGTTTTACAGTGCGTATACTAACTGGCTCCGCAGGAGAATGGCAAGCAGAACGCGGGGACTCGAGCAGCTGTGTTGGTATCGTGCAGGTAGAGTCAATGACCTTGGGCACATTGAATGATAGGGGGTGGGAGAGAGCGAGAGAGGAGATGTAATATTCATACGTGTTCAAACCAGGCGCTACACAGTACCAACTTTACATCGCTGCCGGGCCGAATACTGCCGCTTGCTTCACTGCGGAGCCAGTTAGTATACGAACTGTATTACCTAGTGGTGCGTAGTGACTCTGCGACCGTAATGTTCAAAATAACACTGTGCACTACGTATATGTTTGAAAGGATAAAATCTTACATTTGTGAGCAATGTAACCTTCCGAAAGCCCATTCTTACATAGGTTAGCCTCCTCCGTCCGTTGCCAGCCAGCGTTTGGGTAACGCTGTGGAATGATGACGGAATGGATAAATGTTGACGTAATTATGTAGATGCCTAATATAGGGGGAGAAGGGAGGACCCCGAGTAAAATCCTAAATTGCCGCTATGGATTTTTCAATTAAAAATTTCAGGCCTGACCGAAATTTGAGCCTGGACAGCCTGCGTGAAGGGGTGTGGGAAAGGGGAGTAGTCTATCTGTCCAGTTTGAAGCCAGTGAAGCGTATTGGCACACGATAGATAGAATAATGAAAATAGGTTTGCAATAAGAGGAGGCTAGTTAGTAGTATCCGCTTATGAGTTGAAACTTAGTTTTTTATTTTTTTACTTGGTTATTAAACGATGTTATATCAACTACTGGGTTATTTAGCGTCAATGGAATTGGTGATAGCTAGATGGTATTTGGAGAAATGAGGCCGAGTGTTCGCCATAGATTACCTGATATTCTTCTTACGGTTGGGGCAAACGTCGGAAAAAACCCAACCAGTAATTAGCCCAAGCGGAACCCACTCCCCAAACGCAACTTCGGATCAGCAGGCAAATGCACTGAGCAACACCGGTGGTCACTAAGTTTTTTGTTGGAATTAAAGTGTCATAAACCAGTTGTTATTATGTGACGTCCCTGGAAGCCTGTGATTGGTCACCTTTAGTATGTTCATGATGAGTCGGTTGCAATCGCTGCATATAAACCAACCCTGACTATAAGAATGGTTATTGCATCGGATAGGGTTAAAAGTTATTGTCATCTCGTTTTTAGTTCTAGTTGGAGTTTAATGGTCCGTAATGGCGAAGCTGCAGTGGAAATGCAATGTCGAAGCAGATTTATTACAAGAGCAGAAACCCGTTAGACTAAGTGTGTGATGAAATCACGCGGACCTCGAGGCCTGCCGTGTTGAATTCTGTCAAGTGGAAACGTTTTTACTGGGTGTGGTGAAATGCGTTGCGGTTAGTCTTTTAGTGAAAAAATTATATCAGCTAAGCGTTTTCTTGATTTATAAAATGAAATTCAATTTGTTATTCTTGGCCCGCTGTCAGCCGAAAAGTTAGAACGCCAAGAGATACTCGTGTCTGGATTTAATATCTTTCAATGCTAATGAAAAGAGAAACCACTTTCATGCTTCATTTCATAGTAGGTTACGATTTATTTTTTAAAATATTTGAACATAGCCTCAATTCATTTATACTTTCAATTCTTGTTATTGAGAACAGCAGACCATAAAAATGGATATATTTTGACTCATTAGTTATTTGTGTCATAGAAACATATTAAAACTTGTTAGAAATGTGATTCCTACGTTACAGTATCAGGATCCAAAGTGACAGATTAACCCCCAGTACTTGCTCGCCATACATTTGTAATTCACTGCTGATTATTATGTCAACACATCTCCGTTTTCAATGCTGATAGCTTCAAATTTTCAGTACCTTCCTGTTACTGTTTAGCTCTCATGTCTGGAGCGTTTGGATGTAATTGTGACTTTTTTTCTGTGCATCAATATACTGTATATGTTTTTACAGTGAATTACAAGTGTAAACCGTGCGAGTACTAAAACCAGTGTTTTTGACAGGAGAGAATGCAAGAGCTTATTTCCGATTTCCTTATTTGTGAATCGATTTATTCCATTAAGCCGTTCATAAGATATTCTTACACGTATTTTCTATTGTTGCGGTTGTTATTTTATTCTCTGTAGTAATGTCACGAGAGATCTGAGATTTGCCGATAAATCCACTCGCTTCGCTCGTGGAAATCTCAGACCTCGAGTGGCATTTATTAGGACTATTTCGTGAATAAAATAAAAATATAAATAATATATCCCTAAAATTCGATCACAAAATGTTAATAATTGTTTATTAACGAATACTTAATCTATTCAGATATTGTGAAGTTGAAATACTCGTAGATGAATATCGATTACTGCAATAAAGAAATTCGTTGTTATTAGTCAGTAATGCCAATTGCGAAAAACGAAATACAGGTTTAACAATATTAATTAATGTACTGCACTTTCCTCTTATTATTATAACATAAATACATTTTCATTATCTACTGAAATCATAATTTAATACAGTAACAGTGGGGACAGCTATATACCAATGCTTATGTATTCACAGCGAGACATGTTGCTATCTCTGTATAGATAGGCCTAATTAAAACACGAATTTTATTACGCCATACGGAAGGCAGTTTGATGAAAAGACCTTATTATTACTATGCAAGGTCATTGGGTTTGATATGTGATGATGTTACATAAATTTGAACATCTGACTTTCTATTAATTGTTTCATTTCATTCACAAAATACAAATTTTATAGGTTACTTATAGGTTATGTTACCTGTGGGAGCAGGACCAATGTCAGCTGTGTCTTATTTCGACCGTTACAATCAGTGCTACACGAAAGCATTTTTTATAGCTCGACAAACGCATTCTCACTGTAGTGTGTAACGGAACTAAAGCTACATCTACACAGTTCAATATTCCAATCGCGTATGCGTACAATCTGGGAAGAATATTGAAAGAATCAAGTTTAAAAGGTACGTTCAATTAAGATGCATGAAGATTTTGTGTCTACATGGTGCGGCGGTTTTAACGTCGTCTTCACTGCGTAAATATATTAATTAATATTAAATATCAATCTTGCGTTCATTGCTTTAAAGTTGAAAGAAAAGTTCAATCGTGTAGTTGCATCTTAATGTCTTCATGATCATCAATTCACGGGGAAACAGTTGGCGACAATGACTAAACAAAAGAACTACCATGCGATAAATTGATAGCGATAAATCTAGCTGCAAAAATTATCGCAAAGTCTGACTGTGATTGGTTGGAATTCAAAATTTCATTACACTGCATTGGTCGAAAATGGAATGACGTCATATAAACGAAATAGTCAATATAAATCATCACGTGGACATATTTGATAATACAGAACAATGACTTCTTCTCATATGAAACAGACATGTAGTGGCAAAAAACCGGATCGACCCTTGTAGCTGATTTCAGAGCCTTGTTCACTCCAGAGCACGATAGACTGGTAACTAATTTTTTTTGTTCCTTATTCAAATTTATTCCCAATACTTTTCGATTGCAGCGATATTTTACTACTTAATTAACTTATTATTCCCAGAACATGAATTTTACCAGCAACATGGTGCACTTTTCAAACACTCTGTATACGAGAAAGAACATTTTATGAACCAATGTTAATGAAGAAGTTCTTGCTTTTTTGGTCTTGTAAACATCAGACTTGTTGAACTCAAGTCGCAAGTGAACATCCTCTGAATGCGAAGAAGCATTGGGATCAAAATCCAGCTGAAGGAGGAAAGGATTGCACCAAGTGAGGCTCAATGTGGGGGAATTGTAGATGCATTCTTCGCCAATTTACTTAAAATCGACGACTTATTTACTTGTTTCTTCTTAAAGAAGAATGCAATAGAAATTTTTATTCTCTTCGTTGAAGAATTAAGTAATACATAGCGATTAGCTTTTATGGCACCGGCATTTAAATTTCGCTTTGATGTTTGAGGTAAACGTATCAAGATTTGATCCTCTTCTACCTAGGTAATGAACTTGATTGTAAAATAGCTGTAGCTTGAAAATTTCTATTGCTGATGAAGAATGTAGAAACTCACTATGTTTTGAATATGGAATTTTCACGTGAACTTCTGAATGAGAAATATGTCCTACTCGTTGGGTTCTTAAAATGGATAAATCCACATGACTATCCTACGATAGAATAGATTTCAAGGGGGGAGAGTGATGAATGAAATTTGTATTTCCTACATTTTCTAAAATTAGAGACTTCATATTTTATGCACTTCAACTCCTTCCTATAAGTATTCTCGTATATAAATTCCATTATGATCAGGTGATTGGTTTTTGAGTTACTCAAATTAAAGAATGCAAATTTTCAAAATCTATATACTCTTACAAAATTTAGGTTCCATGCCTGACTCCTTTTTTCATGACCAGACTTAGGATCCGGGACACTTTATCAACCAATGTAAGCACAACTTGACTGCAGAGTTCCTCGAATATGGTAGACAGACATACTGTGAATGTAAACAACGACGTCAAACTGCTGCTTATATTCTACTGTTAATAGTAAGTTACAATCTAGTGACGGTGGAAAATGAAGTAGGATACATACCTCACAAGTTTTCATGTCTCTCTGCGACGTTGAAGACGTTAGTATTGCAGTGAACAACAGTGTACATATTTGCAACTGTGGTTCGAAAAAAACAGTTCACTATGAATTGAAAATGCACTGTGATGGCCTGAGTTCGTTTCGTAGGGAGAGACGGAAGAATACTGTACCTCTGATCACGAACCGGATTGTACACTAACGCACAGGTAAACAAAACTCATCGCGCCACCCCATTCCATCTATACTCCGTTGCACTGTAACTTCACTTCATTTTTAAGTTGTCTCGGATCCTAAGCCTGTTTATGACATGTATGATATGGTTAGAAAAGAATAACTATACAGGATTTTAAATTTACATTTATAAATGGAGAGAACATCTTTTTAAATATATGCAAATTCAAAATTTAAAAGTTTTAGTGTCCGCTAACCTAAGTTATATATTTTTTTTAATTTAGAAATTATTTGGTTTATCAAAAAAACGATTACTGTGGTTTTTTAACCACAATGTATACAATATGCAGTAAAAAGTTCAAGTTTTTAGCATAAAAATTATAACAACTTTTACACGTTGAACATGAGGAAATGTGCTAAAAAAAGAGTGAGAGAACGGCTTGTAAAGTCGGCATGAAATTGAAATTCAGAAGTGCAACCATTAAAATATGACGTAATTTGATATTATTGTAATGTACTGAAGTACGTATGATATTTCCGTGCAGGACTTCCGCATTACCATATGATGAAGGATGGGTGGAGCAGAGAAAAATTCTCTCCAGCACCGTGACTCGATCCCGGGTTTTCGGCTCTACGTGCAGACTCTTTATCCACTAAGCCACACCGGATTCCACCTCCGATGCCGGATTGAATCCTCTCAGTTTATGGTCCACCTCTTAGTTTCTCTTTAGTGGCGAACCCTCATGCATTCTGCCACGGATATGTGACAGTGGCACAATGTCTAACACACTATGTGCAGAGGTGCACTCATTACCAGTGACTAAGTGGCCGGGATCCGACGGAATGAGCGTCGTCTGAAATCACGTATCTTTCAGTTTTCCTTATCCACTCCCTCCTGTACCGTACCCAATTTGATACTAGCATAGCGAAGCACATTCCAGTGACTTTCAATCGCATAGGCCTATAGCGAATTTCTATTCCTGCAGCTTTATTCGCTGACATAATATAATTTAATTTAATGTAATGTTTATGCTTTCGAAAGCTGCAGAGCATTGATACCTGCTCAAGTATAATTAAGATTTTGGATTCATTTTTCATAAAACAAATGCGATTTTTAATTGAAAATTACCAAAATTTCACCATTCCCCCTAAATTTCGTTCAACGTTTTTATTCCAATGTTTTAGTCGTCTTCTTTAGATTTAACACAGCAGCGCGTCCTACCTGATTTTCAGTTCCATCCAGCGTTTTTACGCATTGTATTTAATTACGGTAACTTTCTTCTTGTTGCAATTTTCCCAATTTTGTTATCACGGGAATAGAGGAATACAGGTAACAATATAATTTTCCACCAAAATATTTAGGAGCCTCTCTTCTGGCTAATGTATTTGCTGAAGTCATCGTGACAAGCGCAATAAATTACAACGGAAGTTTGAACCCACTTCTAATCTCTTCAGGACAAAGATGAAGGACGTATGCTAGGCGAGTGGATACCTAGCAGCATCTTCAGCGATCCCTGCACAAACAACTTCAATGTGTCATTGTCTACATTTTCGAATATCGTATTTGAAGTACTAATTGACTCCTTTGGACAAACAAATACCTCATTAACCTCCTGTTGTTTATAGCAAACCATATTTTGCACAACATCTAGACATGGAGGAAAGAATTTGAGGCATGCCAGATATTCATCTGTGTGCCCTCTGAGACACAAACCGCCGGCGTTATCTGGTTCGCTCGCAATGTATATACACCAGACGTCCGTCGGTCTTGGTCTTTGGGGACGTCGTAGATGTGGTGAATCAGAAAGGAGAGAACTGGACTCTGCATGATTTGAATTTTAAATTCAATGCACACGCCATTCTCTGTGGATAAGCCTTTAGGGATAAGATTCTGACGGCCTTCTACTGTCTCGACTTTAACTGAGTTATGAACTATGTTGGCCTATACAAAATTGTGGAAATATGATTGAATATCTGCTTACTTTCTATAGTAGTGTAACATTATGATGGGGAAGAAAGATAATGTTGGCTTATAATTGAATTCTATTGCAGGTTTTAAAAATGTAATTATTTTTCTTCTTGACGTTCAATTTATAGCACCTACTGTTAAAATATAAAAATTTTAATACTCGAAACTTTAAAAAGCTTTAAATTATATTTCAAAAGGTAGTATAATAATCCGTGGCGCTACAGCCCGTGAAGGGCCTAGACCGACCAGCCGGCTGCTGGCCTCACGCCCACATGCCGAAGCAGAAATGGACGATCATCCAACCAGAATGGAGGTATCGTCTGGTTAGCACGATGATCCCCCAAGCCGTTATAGCTGGTATTCGCAACCGGATTTCGCTACCTATCGTAGCTCCCCAAGTACATCACGATGCTGGGTGAGCACAGGTCCCATACACTGGTCGAAATTTCATGAGAAAATTTCTTCCCCCATGAGAACTCGAACCACCGCGCATTCCGTAACGCGAGTCCTACGCAGGATGCCTTAGACCGCGACGCCACGGCGCGGGACAAAAAGGTAGTATACCTTGGTACAACATACGCTATAACCCTCGTCAGCGGCTGGTGATCTACGTCAGCTGTGGCTTTCGTCTCTTTCTTTGCAGTTTTCTGTCTTGTATGTATGTACTTACAGTATTTACACTGCAAGTAGGCAAGCACCCGGTGGCAGTGGTACAAACGATATAAACAATACACAATAAAATTACAATACACAATACAATTATATACGCAATACATTAGACTACAGAAAACAACTACTTACTTCCTGGCTTTTAGGGAACCCGGAGGTTCATTGCCGCCCTCCTATAAGTCCGCCATAGATCCCTATCCTGAGCAAGATCAATCCAGTGTCTATCATCGTATCCGACCTCCCTCAAAACCATTTTAATATTATCTTCCCATCTACGTCTCGGCCTCCCCAAAGGTCTTTTCCCTCCGCCTCCCAACTAACACTCTATATGCATTTCTGGATTCGCCCATATATGCTATATGCCCTGACCATCTCAAACGTCTGGATTTAATGTTCCTAATTATGTCAGGTGAAGAATACAATTATACACAATAATTAAAATTAATAATAATACATAAAATAACCTAATTAATAAGTGAACCTAATTTTACATTACAATCTACATGTATAGGCCCTACATAAGTTTCACATTGGTACTGATAATAATCTTTCACTTTACTCTCATCTCACTCACTGTATTGGCACTATGACCCTATGGAAGAGGGATGTTTAGGATGCAGTGGAGATGATGCGTGTTGCATAGTGTTATATCGCATATTGTCTGTGTTGACTTTAATTATTACCGGCAAGGCGAACTTCCGACTTGGCTGTGAAGGGCGCTGCAGTCGACCAGGTGGCTTTGTTACGATACGATGACGTCATAGCGTGTTGCACTTATTTCCGCATCGGAAGTTTGCTTTGCCGGATAGTACATGGGTACTGAGTATGTGTTGTGGATATGTTATTGTGTTTTGTTTATTACTCTACCGAGGCCAGTGGAGTCCTGCCGCCCGGAGCCGTGGCGCTACTGCTCCTGCGTTCGTAATACCGCATTGAGATAGTTCACATTACGCCCGCGGCTCCACTCGCCTTGATTGAGTAATGCATATTTTGTAAGAATAATTATGTTCAATTATTTACTTTTCGGTCCGATATGTACTGTCTCCTTATTTGTTCGCATATTAATGTAATTGTGGTTGCAATTGGTGATGTGTTCTGCGTAATATGATGTGTTGTGGGGTTTGATTATTGCTTTAATATAGTTGCTAACATATGGTTTTAAGGAACCCGCAGATTCATTGCCGCACTCACGTAAGCCCGCCATCGGTCCCTATCCTGTGCAAGATTAATCCAGACTCTGTCATCATATTCTACCTCCCTCAAATCCCTTTTAATATTTTCTTCCCATCTACGTCTCGGTCTCCCCAAAGGTCTTTTTCTCTCCGGCTTCCCAACTAACCCTCTATATGCATTACTGGAATCACCCATACGTGCCACATGCCCTGCCCGTCTCAAACGTCTCGATTTAATGTTCCTAATTATGTCAGGTAAAGAATAAAATGCATGCAGTTCTGCGTTATGTTACTTTCTCCATCCTCCTGTAACTTCATCCCTCTTAGTCCAAAATATTTTCCTAAGCACCTTATTCTCAAACACCTTTAGCGTCTGTTCCTCTCTCAAAGTGAGAGTCCAATTTTCACAACCATATAGAAGAACCGGCAATATTATTGTTTTATAAATTCTAAGTATTGAAGTAGTATAACCTACAAGTCTCCGATAATAATAATAATCCGTGGCGCTACAGCCCGTGAAGGGCCTAGACCAGTAGTGTCAGAGTTGTAAGCTCCGAAACCGGTTGTGGAGCTACAGACATCCAGTCGGAGCGTGAACTTGCTTATGCCTGTGGAAGCACCGGAGCACGCAACGAGTTATAGTGAAGCGCTCCGCTCCGTTTAGGCTCTGTCTGACAACACTGGCCTAGACCGACCAGCCGGCTGCTGGCCTCACGCCCACATGCCGAAGCAGAGGTGGACGATCATCCAACCAGAATGGAGGTATCATGTGTCTGGCACGATGATCCCCCCATCTGTTATAGCAACCGGATTTCACTACCTATGGTAGCTCCCCAAGTGCATGACGATGCTGGGTGGACACCGGTCCCATACACTGGCCGAAATTTCATGAGAAAATTTCTTTCCCCATGAGGACTCTGAAACAGCGCGCATTCCGTAACGCGAGTCCCAAGCAGGATGCCTCAGACCGCGACGCCACGGCGAGGGACACAAGTCTCCGATGCTCATACAAAATTTAAAGGTTTGGTGAACCAAACCCTGGAATATATCAGGTACGGTACCCAGTCTGTGAGGGCTCAGGCAGGACGGCCAACCTGTCAGCATCGGATTCACCAACGCCTACAGGTCGCTTATTGGACCAATGTAAGTCTGAATGCACGGATCCATTTTTGGAAAAACTAATCAGCCGTCCACGCCGAGAATCAATCCGCAGACTGCAGGATTAGAAAGAGCGTACGACGTCTACAGAGCCACAGCGACGGACATTGATTTTCGTTCCTTTCATTTATATGTACATTTTATCATGAAGGAAGAAGGGGTCTCGTTTAATTGGAGCAGCAACTTCTGCTAATACCTCAAAATGGAAGGAAATGGATGTGAAATAGAATACTCGTTAATCATTACGTGAGTCATGTTTGACTCGTGTCACAAATATATAGTCTATCAGGAAACACTTGCATCTTGTTTGTGCTGCAGTTGACGTTCTATTCATGATTAAAAACTGTACCTCGCAGACTCTTCACAATGTAATATAGGCTAGTGATAAAAATTGATATTACAATGACTTATCCTACATTTTAAATTATTTACATAAAATTTACTCTGTCACACGTTAAAAGTGTTAAAATTGTTAAAAAGGTATTTACCTTCGACAAATAGCGTCGAAACGGGCCGTCTGTCGAAGGTAAATACCTTTTTAACAAAAGTGTTAAAATTGTTAAAAAGGTATTTACCTTCGACAGACGGCCCGTTTCGACGCTATTTGTAGTCGTCTTCAGTGTCTCTTGAGTGGTGCAAGAGACACTGAAGACGACGACAAATAGCGTCGAAACGGGCCGTCTGTCGAAGGTAAATACCTTTTTAACAATTTTAACACTTTTAACGTGTGACAGAGTAAATTTTATGTTTTTAACAAAGTGTTAACGAGAACTTTAATCAATTAAATTATTTGTCAATTTATTAAATTGATTTACTTTTACTGGCAGAGTTAAAGCCATAGGGCTTTCCCTTCCACTCAACCAGCATAAAATCATATTCTACTAAAGTAATATTTGAAGACAAATCACGTTCTAGAGACGAAAAGCACTCTTTGTTCGACAATCTGCTTTTGAAAGTAGTCAATGTCTGACAGCCCTTTACACTATTTAGGCCTACACTCAAATACGCTATTTTCACTATTCACACTTTCATAAAGAATTAAGGTCTACATTGATCAAACGTTATTTACACTATTGTACACAATTTAAAAAAAAGTAGGCCGCAATATTAGTATATGAAATAAAATAGCCTTGAATTATAATATACAACACTGTACATAAGCTTATAGTGTAAATAATGTTTGATCATTGTATGCGTACAGTCTTATTATAGTGTAAATAGCAAAAATAGCGTATTCCAGTGTACGTAGTGTAGATAATGTAAATTGTAAATATTAGTGTAATTGTTAAAGTGGTCCATGTTTTGTTCTCGCTTGTTAGATGCACGCGAATCGTTGATTTAAAAACTCCAGTAATCATTTTGTAGCCTCGTGGGACAAAGTACGGTCACTAGTAGAGTTGAAAACTAACTGTCGCTCTCGCTCGCTGTGTTCGTTGCTTTTGTCTTTCGAGTCTCGTCTCGTCATTCTCGTGCGCTTCGAGTCTCGCTCATCATTCTCGAAATAGCATTTGTTCGGCGTAGAAAGACTTCGTAACTTTGAATAACATACATCATTGAAATAAATAACATTATAAATGTTTAAATGAGACAAAAAGACAAAACAGAACAGTATCTTAGTTATCAAAATGTTCTGGTTCTATTACATGACATTAGGGCCTACCTATGGTTATATAAATAGAAAAAAAACAATTCTGAAATAAATTTGCATTTCTAAGAAACATAAAACACTAACGTTGATATCTTTTTACTTGAGTCTGCACACTTGATCTCAAACATATTGTGAATTTTATTAGTAACAACAATGTAATTTATTCGTCACAACAATAATTCCTATCTACAATTCACCTTAACGCTCTCGTCAACAATTGGATCTTCACTCAACACAGTATTCGTTATAGCACTCCACCGACGACAATGACAATTTACTTGGACTATTACGCACAACAATGAACTGTTAATCTTAACTAATATTTACACAGTACTATTTACAAATCAGAACTACCAGTTCTCAGTTCACAGTTCTTCTATCTCAGTCACTCGAGTTCACAGTATCTCGAACCACAGACCTCCAGAGACAGTTCACTGTACTCGAACTCGGGTCCCTCCAACTGCGGCCACTGCACTCGAACTCAGGTCCCTCCAACTGCGGTCCACTGCACTCGAACTCAGGCCTTCGGATGCTGACGCAGATGCGGACGCACACTCGAGTCGAACTCCGGCTGGCTTGCTTGCTCTGGCTTTCTCACTGACTGAATAACTGAAAACTCTGAAAACTGGAAAACTGCTGTCATTCCTTCGCGTCCGTAATTTATAGCAACAGCGACGTAGCCTCGAAGGCTCCACGCGTCTCTAGAGATGGCACTCCAGAAAAATCCCGAGCCCTCTCCTCTCTACCAGCACCAGATGCGCGCGCACTCTCGCTCCACTCTCTCGCCGTGTTGGCCCTTTTCCCCTCTCCGCCGCGCGCCATCCCAAGTGCTCCGCGCGATCTTCTCTCTTGCGGGACGCTGGTCGTGAGTTCGAATCTCACGTCGCTGTCACATTGCTCCCTCCTTAGGACTGCTCGTCCCGGGCAGTCCCTTGGTAGGCTGCTAATCGGTCCAGATGCACCACCATCATCTTCCCTCGAGGTTGTCGCTGGATGCGGTACACCACGTCGTTGATCCGGGTCACCACGCGGTATGGTCCATCCCAGGCACGCTGCAGCTTTGGTGATTTCCCTTTGGTCCTGGTAGGTCGATACAGCCACACCAGGTCGCCCTCCTGGAATCCTGCAGAGTTGGCTAATCTGTCGTAGCGCACCTTCATCCTGTCGCTGGCCATCTTGAGGTTCTCTCTGGCCAGTTGGTGAACTCCATTCAACTTCTCGGTGAGTTCTGCCACATAGTCAGTTGCTGGCTGGTCGGCGCTGGGTGGCGTGCCAAATAGCAGATCACAGGGCAGGCGCAGCTCTCTCCCGAAGACCATGTTTGCCGGTGTCATCCCTGTTGTATCGTGGACCGAAGCTCTGTAGGCCAAGAGGAACAGTGGGACTCTGGCATCCCAGTCTCGTTGATGGTTGGACACCACCTTCCGCAGATGCTCTTCCAAGGTTTTGATGTAGCGTTGCACCATACCATCGGACTGTGGGTGGAGGGGAGTGGTCCTGGTTTTATGCACCCCCAGACGCTCGAACAATTCTCCCATCAGGTTGGATTCGAAGTTGCGCCCCTGATCGCTGTGCAATTCCCGGGGCACCCCGAATCGGCAGATGAAATTGTCAAGCAGCGCGTCGGCCACCGTCGAGGCCTCTTGGTTGGGAATGGCGTACACCTCTGGCCATTTTGTGAAGTAATCCATGGCGACTAGCAGGTAGCGGTTCCCGCGATCCGTGACCGGGAACGGTCCAGCAACGTCGATGGCGATCCTTTCAAAAGGAGCTCCCACGTTGTACTGCTGCATGGCTCCCCTGCTGCGGGTCCTTGGTCCGCGACTGGCTGCACAGGTGTCGCATCTTCGGCACCATTGTTCCGTGTCGGTTCTCTGATGCAACCAATAGAACCTCTGCCTTAACTTGTCCAGCGTCCTGTTGGCTCCCAGGTGGCCTCCAGTCACTCCAGCATGAGTCTCCTCCAGCACTTCCTTCACCTTGCTCCTGGGCAGGACAAGTTGTTCTATGTGGGTCCTTCCATCGGCCGACTCCCAAATCCTCTTCAGGATACCGTCCTTGACAGTGAAGGATTCCCAATGGGCCCAGTAGCTCTTGTAAGTGGTGCTACGGTTGGCGATATCGGCCCATACTGGTCTCTGGCCGGACTCCACATCACGTAGTAGCTGTCCAATGTTTGGGTCCTCCAGCTGCTCCCTCCTTATGGCGGCGTTATCCCATCCTGGGCTCGGCTGGGCGGCAATTGCTCGGACTGCGTGGGCGCCATCCCGCTCTTCTACTTTCAGGCAGTGTTTACAGCCATCCGGGCATGGGCGTCGTGATAAGGCATCAGCGTTGGAATGTTTCTTCCCTTGTCGGTGTTCGGAGGTGAAGTTGTACTCCTGCAGTCGTTGAACCCAACGGGCGGTCTGCCCCTCCAGATTCTTGAAGCCCAATAGCCAGGTGAGTGCAGAATGGTCTGTCCTCAGATGGAACTCCTGGCCATACAAATATTTGTGGAAATGCTTCAGGGCTTCCACAATGGCAAGAAGTTCTCTACGGGTCACGCAGTAGTTTCTCTCAGCCTTGGACAATCTTCGGCTGAAGTAGGCAATCACCCTCTCTTGCCCGTCCTGTTCCTGAGAGAGTACTCCGCCGATGCCTACGTTGCTAGCGTCCGTGTCGAGCGTGAACTTACTTCCAGGGATGGGATATCCCAGTACAGGAGCAGTGCAGAGCGCCTCTTTCAGCGACTGGAAGGATGACTCCGCCTCGTCTGTCCACTGGAATTGTCGTTTCTCCTCGGTCAGCTGGGTTAGAGGCTTAGCGATGTTGGCGTACCCAGCTACGAACCTTCTGTAATAAGTGCAGAGGCCGAGAAAGCGGCGCAGCTCCTGCTTGTCCCTCGGTCTCGGCCACCCTCTGACGGCTTGTAGCTTCTCCGGGTCCGTGGCCACTCCGTTGGTCCCTACTACGTGTCCCAAGTAGTTGACCTTCTTCTGGAATAGATGACATTTCTTCGGGTTCAACTTCAGTCTGGCTTGTCGCAGTCTCTCGAACACTTTCCTCAGGTTCAACAGCTGTTCGCCGAAAGTCTTGCCCACCACGATGACGTCATCAAGGTACAGCAAACAGGTGTCGTATGTCAGGCCTCTCATTACGGACTCCATTAGTCTCTGGAATGTAGCCGGAGCGTTGCAGAGGCCGAACGGCATAACGGTGAACTGCCATAGTCCCTGGCCTGTAGAGAATGCCGTTTTCTCCTTATCCTCCGGATGTAGCGCCACCTGCCAGTATCCTGACTTGAGATCCAACGTCGAGAACCACTCTGCTCCGGCCAGGGTGTCCAAGGTGTCGTCAATTCGTGGAAGGGGAAAGCAGTCTTTCCTGGTGACGTCATTCAGTCTTCTGTAGTCCACGCAGAAACGCAGGTCCCCATTCTTCTTCTTCACCAGCACTACAGGTGATGACCAAGGGCTGTCGGATTCCTCGATGACCCCTCTTGCTTTCATGCCCTCCAGCTGGCTGTCAATCTCCCTCTGTTTAGCTAGAGGGACGCGTCGAGGAGGTTGTCTGATTGGGCGAGCATTTCCGGTGTCAATGCGGTGCTGAACTTTCTCCGTTCTCCCGTAGTCGTTTTCAGACAGACTGAACACGTCCTGAAACTCTGTCAGTAGATCGTGGACTTGTCTTCTTTCTCTTTTGCTTAAATTCGCCGGCAATTCTCGAGCCAGCTCTTTCAGTGATGGGTCTAAATCTGGACGTGGTCGGTGACACTCCTCGTTTTCTGCCAGCGACGTCACAGACACCACCGGCTCGACGTTACCTAGTACAGTTCCACTAGGCACCTCCTTGTCCCGATTGGTGACATTCAGGACCCTCACCGGTACCACCTTCTGATTCGGGAGTAGGGATCTGGCCACATAAACCCCATCTATCGGAGTTGTTTGCGAATCGAGGAGCAGGTTTCTCTTAGGTTGTCCGTCCAGTCTTGCCGTCACCACCATCTCGCAGCCTGCTGGGATTGTCACTTGATTCTCCAAAGTGAGTCTGCTGGCCATGGGTTGGTCTTCGACGTCCCTCAGGAACACTTCATCCTGACCAAAACGGAGGATACGGCGCCGGACGTCCACCGTTGCATCGAAGATCCGCATGGCGTCGAGTCCCAGGATGACGTCTTCAGTGATGTTGGCGACGAACACCCACATCTCCAGTCTCCTCTTTCCCAAGGTCAAGTCCAGGAAAACCTCTTTTTGGATGGGCAGGTTCTCGCCTGAGGCAGTACGTAGCTCATACCGGCGCAGCGGCGTCTTCCCAGGTAGTCCACGCACGACTTCCGGTCTGGCGATAGTGAGCGACGCCCCGGTGTCTACCAGTACTCTGCATGGGCGGCCTCTTATCCATCCGTCAGCAATCAGCCCATCGTCGCATCTTCTGTTAACCGTCTTCAAGATCAGCCGAGGGGATGGTGATGACGGCGCCGACGTGCCCCTCATCGCATCGGCCCCTTTTAGTTTTCCTGTTTGTGACCAGATCGGGTGTCCAGGCTCGCCGCAGGACCAGCAGGTGGGCACTCCTCGTCTTCGTCGCTCGGGTGATTTCGGTTGACGTTCCTCGTCGTCGGCCGCCGCGACGCTCCTAATCCGGTGCGATGCCGAGACGTTCGCCGTCAACTTGGCTGCCTCCATCCTGAGGGCCGCCGCCAGAGCTGCATTGATGGTGCGATGCTCTGCCAAGAGTAGCTGTTGCTTTATTTCCGGGTCTCGAACTCCGCTGCCGAAGGTGTAGGCCGCCTCTCCAGCGATGAAGTCATTAGGTAGGCCCCTGAGCGCCTTATGGGCCAGTTGTTCCACCGCCATCGCGAATTCTTGCAGGGACTCGCCTGACTGTTGGACCCTCGTTTTTAGTTGGGTCCTAAATGCTGCAGCAAGTTGATGGTCACCATAACGTCCCTCCAGGGCCGCCATTATCTCAGCGGCTGTCCCATCTTCTGGAACGCTGTGAAGAATCTCCGACGCCTGTCCTTGAAGCGCGGTCAGCAACTGAGTAGTCTTCTCCGCTGGGGTCCAGCCATTATGTGCTGCGGTGGCCTCGAACTGGCGACGGAATATCGCCCAAGACGTCGTACCGTCGAACTTCGGCGTCTTGACGTTGTGATGTCTGGCTGAAGGCGATGATTCCGCAGGGCCACTATATGGAGTCCTCAACTCTGTGGCCGCTTCTTGCATGGCACGTCGAACCTCCTCGGCAACTATCTGTTTTTGTTCTCTAGCCTGGCGATCCACCAACGCGAGGATGTGCTTGTTTTCTTCAGCATGTTTTTCCATCACCTCACTCGTCTTGTCCAGCAACTCGCTCGTCTGCTCTTGACGGCGCTCGAGATCGCGGATTTTGCCGTCGAAATGGTCTACCTCCTGTCTCAATTCGGTTACTGCCTCGTTTATAGTTGTAAAATTCTTGTTTAGGTTGTCAAGGTCGGCTTTGAGTTCGTCTTTCACGATGGCGACAATTCCATCTATGTGGGCTGAAACGCTTTCAATTTGCGTAGTGACGTCATCTTTCACTCCGCTTATGTCGCCTTTCACTTCACTTATGTCACTTTTCATCTCCGTTTTCACTTCACTTATATCGTTCTTCAACTCACTGATGTGCTTGTTCTTTTCGTCTTTCATTTCTGCTTTCATTTCCGCGATGGCTTGCAGGATCTGCTGTAGGTTCTCCATTGTCGGTAATATTCCGGTTCTGACACCAATGTGAATTTTATTAGTAACAACAATGTAATTTATTCGTCACAACAATAATTCCTTTCTACAATTCACCTTAACGCTCTCGTCAACAATTGGATCTTCACTCAACACAGTATTCGTTATAGCACTCCACCGACGACAATGACAATTTACTTGGACTATTACGCACAACAATGAACTGTTAATCTTAACTAATATTTACACAGTACTATTTACAAATCAGAACTACCAGTTCTCAGTTCACAGTTCTTCTATCTCAGTCACTCGAGTTCACAGTATCTCGAACCACAGACCTCCAGAGACAGTTCACTGTACTCGAACTCGGGTCCCTCCAACTGCGGCCACTGCACTCGAACTCAGGTCCCTCCAACTGCGGTCCACTGCACTCGAACTCAGGCCTTCGGATGCTGACGCAGATGCGGACGCACACTCGAGTCGAACTCCGGCTGGCTTGCTTGCTCTGGCTTTCTCACTGACTGAATAACTGAAAACTCTGAAAACTGGAAAACTGCTGTCGTTCCTTCGCGTCCGTAATTTATAGCAACAGCGACGTAGCCTCGAAGGCTCCACGCGTCTCTAGAGATGGCACTCCAGAAAAATCCCGAGCCCTCTCCTCTCTACCAGCACCAGATGCGCGCGCACTCTCGCTCCACTCTCTCGCCGTGTTGGCCCTTTTCCCCTCTCCGCCGCGCGCCATCCCAAGTGCTCCGCGCGATCTTCTCTCTTGCGGGACGCTGGTCGTGAGTTCGAATCTCACGTCGCTGTCACAATATGAAAAGAAAATTCCTAGCTTAGTAATTAAATGAAGATTGGGGAACGGATTATTATACACTGAAAGGTAGAGATGATGTTTCAAATAGGCTTCTTGATTGTTTATACATATATAACAGTTGCCAAAGTAGATAAAAGTTCAGTCAGGTATAGGCCTTAAATAAGTGTGATGATTCAAGGCTGCTTGACGTTCGGGACTTCGGGAGTGATCAATCTCGACATCTCGAAACACTCACAAGCAGTCTTTACGTCAACGACGTGACGTATACAACATTGTCGTGCGGGCTTTCAGCTTTGCGGGCGCTGTTAGTCTTGCTTTCTCGATCGTTGTTCATCTCTAGTCACTAGTCATTACCATAGACAAATACATTAAAAGGACTCCAATTCAATGTATTCTTTCGAAAAGGCTTTGAAATTATAAGTGAATGTTATTGCCAGTGGTGGCAAAAGTGGAATTTCATCTCACGGTCCGATCGGTATTGCAGGTATCTGTTGTGAAACATTATTATTATTATTATTATTATTATTATTATTATTATTATTATTATTATTATTATTATTATTATTTATTCAAAACTTTTTCTGCGTAGTGGATTGCCTAAACGATAAAGAATACTAGAGTCTATACAAAATTTTGTTTCACGCTATTTTTTATGTTATTTCCGAGGGGCAGAGTTCAGAATTATTTATGAGCTTAAATGATATGTCCCAGGACTCGCGTTACGGATTGCGCGCATCGTGATGCACTTGGGGAGCTACGATAGGTAGCGAAATCCGGTTGCGAATACAAGCTATAACGGCTGGGGGGATCATCGTGTTAACCACACGATACCTCCATTCTGGTTGGATGATCGTCCACCTCTGCTTCGGCATGTGGGCGTGAGGCCAGCAGCCGGCTGGTCGCTCTAGGCCCTTCACGGGCTGTAGCGCCACGGACTTTTTTTAAAATGATATGTCTACTCATAATATGCGTATCACGTAAGGTTTTTGGTTTAATATAATTATGCATATGAATATAATGATTGAAAGCCACTGACAACCTATTCCCTCTGGTACTAGATCTATTCACATCTACGACCTGTGGGTTTAATATTCAAACATGTCCACACCTGTGAAGTAACGGTTAGCGCGTCTGGCCGCGAAACTAGGTGGCCCGGGTTCGATTCCCGGTCGGAATAAGTTACCTGGTTGAGGTTCTTTCCGGGGTTTTCCCTCAACCCAATATGAGCAAATACTGGGTAACTTTCGGTGCCGGACCTCGGACTTATTTCGCCGGCATTATCACCTTGATCTCATCTAAATAAATTAAGATAAAGTGTCGTAAAATAACCTATTAAAAAATATTCAAACATAACAGGGTAGTCAACATCTAATCATTGACCAGCTGAACAAAAGTCTGCAACTAAAATTCAAATAGGCTATAAAAATAAGATTTTATACCTCTGTAATATCAATGTTATAAAACTGGTAACTTCTTGAAGTAGTGAGTATTCGTATCTGTTTAAAATTGTCAGATTGGCAACACTTACAACTAGTTTCTCCCATAATTCACATCGGAATACAGACAACAACACTTCGGCCCAAATGCGGCAAGATGACGAACTTGCATTATGATAATCCTTGCATAAACCCTTATCTCATTACCACTCATGTCGTTTCCTTATATTGAAGGTAAAAATGTACCACGTCTCTTTTTGACGTTATAAAATTGTACTTCACTGGAGAGACATGTCTTGTTTCATTACATAGAGCACCAGTGACGACTCATGATATTTTTTGTATGTAGGATATGAGATTGACAACTGATGACGAAAACAGAAACTAATATGAATAATATAATGTAATAATAATAATAATAATAGAGTATGCAAAATAAGTACAAGTAGGCTATGTTAGTCTTCGACTCATCATTCTGAAACTGGCAATTTATTAGTAAAGTTCGATTCTTCTTCCTATTTTAGTTGTGCAGAAGCTCCTTAGCCATTGTGCGACCCTATATTTACCGGTGCTCGTCGTACGTTTGCGCAATTAATTTCTTGCTGTAGTTAAATTCTTCAAAATGATCAAATACAACTTCAGATATTCTTTCGGCTGTCCTGTCATCTGAAAGTCCTGTTACTTCTTGTATTTATTATAGCTTCTTTTATTTATTTTTGTGTAATTTTGTTTTTATTTATTTTATTTTTAGGCCTATATAATACAATTTTAAATTATTTATTATTTCGTTTATCCTGTTCTTTTAAAACGACCAATGAACTGCATTTAAGAAGGCTATAGGGATACTTGAAAATTCTTATTGTAGTCTCTGACAAGGTCTCTATCACACAGAAAGAAGGGTTGTAGTATTAGGATACACGGTCATGTCCTCAAACGCGATTAAACTCAAGCCATACCACGCCCTCCGCACTCTCCCCTGTCCTCTAACTTCACTGCTAGAAAAGACCGTTTGTTGTAAGATATTTGTATGGTTCCTAGAAAATTATTTCTGAGCTGTGCAGTGGCGACAACTCACGACAGAAAGTGGAAGTTTAAAGGAAATTAATACATCGGGACGCATTGAAAATAAAATCTGTAATTAAAAAGTGTTTTTTTTTATCCTCAGAGGCACGAAATTAAACTGTAGGATCATCGCCACTGTAGAACACAATATACGAGTATTTTGTATGCAACATTGTAAATTAGTGAGTAGTCATTGTTAGCTATTGCAGTATCAGAAGTATAAAAAAAACGCTATAAACATCACGCAAATCTTCCATATTTGAAAACTCGGCCGCCTGCCTTGGTTACATAGTAGGAATATGCTTTTCTCGTTTCTCTTGCTCTTTCAATCTTGTCTGTTATGTTCTCATGGTTGGACAGTTTCGTATTTCCTTTGTCATCGGATCTGTTCACATGTCACATTCATTTTGCGACTTTTCCATAGCTACTCAACAAAATAACGGGAAAAGTAATACTCTTTTCCTAGAAATATATCCTCTTTGCTGCTTTTTTTCATTACAGATCTTACATTACATTCAAAAAATTTCAAAACTTGCTACCTATATGGAAACAGATATTCTATCTTTTAGACCAGTGATTACCAAACTGAGAGTCGCGATCCCCAGGGGAGTCGTGTAAAGAGCTTAAGGGAAACGCGAGATGATTCGCAAAATGAAACAAATAACCCTTTATTAACGTACATTATACTTACTGGTGTGTCCACAAAAATAAACAAATCATAAAAATAAAAAAAAGTTTCAGTAGTTATACCCTAAAATAAAAAGTACAATTTTAATGCAACAAATATGCCTGTTTTTTTTTTTTTTTTTTTTTTTTTTTTTTTTTTTTTTTTTTTTTTCAGAATGTAGCTCTCAATTCTGGACTCTGTATTCGAAATACACATAGTGATATTACCACTGTATAGTATATACAGTCACGAAGCTTGAGTTTATGAGGGTACTAGGAACAATAGACTGTGCCGGTATTATTTCGCATTGTCTGTAATGGGGTAATAGTAACGATCCTAGTGGTTAGCAACTATCTGTGGATGCATATTTCCTACATATTGAGCTTCGTGACTGTATATACTAGACTGTGATATTACTTTCAAGTTCAATGAGAATTGTCGTCTTTGGTTTGATGGAAATCATAGACGAGGGGCTTATTTTGTGTAAAATGAGGTTGCAAATGTTATTTTAAAAAATAAGAGCTTCTTTTGCAAGCTGCAGGTACTCATGCATTCTTTTGATTCAAAACTGATCTACATGCTGAGAAAACACCTAGTTTCAACATTCCATCATTAGGTAGGTACGTTACATTTTTTTAAAGCCACTTGGACGCAACTGTCTCTAAAAACGGATTTAGTTTCCATCAGAAACTGTAGTATTGTTTTGAATGTCTTCGGAAGATACTGAAAAAGCTGTTGTTTTAGAATTGTGCAAACTTAATTGCATGTTCGCAAAAAAACTCACTATTTGTCGTATCATATGTAGATAAATTTTTCACGAGTTCTTTAATGCACTGGAATGCATCACATTCACTTTTTCAAG